>NC_031774.1:25898027-26035997 GCF_001522545.3 Parus major | reverse complement strand
GCGCAGCTGGTGTCCGGAGGGAACGCGGTGACACCGGGGGTGACGCTCCCCGCGTCGCTGTAGGGGAAGGTAGCGGTGAGAGGAGGACGAGGCTGTCAGCGCCCGGGGCTTGGCCGTGGCTCTGTGCTGGCGCCAGCGCGCCTGCCGGCTGGATGCTCGTCCCGCTTGGGGAGGATCTTTGCGGGCTGGGAGAGAGTGCTCGTTGGCTGGGTTTTGTAACGAACGGTTTGTGTTCCTGTGGAAGTAAAAGCATTTGTAAGTGTAGATAGAATAGGAGTGCTTATATTTCACACAGAGAATAACACAGAGAAACAGTTGGTATTTAAGGCATTTTCTACCTGAGCCCTTTGCGTTGTGTTACCTAGTATTAAAGCTTACTGGTATCACCCACATGAGTTAGTTAGTTAGTTAGGGTACTGCTATCGTCTTGAACGTGTGGGAAGAATGGACCAGCACTTTTATGCTGTGTGGTATTTCTTCAGCTGTGACTTGCAGAAGCAGACCTGTGGACATTATCAAGTTTGAGATCCTGCCAGCTAAGTTAGTGCTATGTGGGTGAGGGGTGTGGAGGTCAAAAAGTTAGCCCTTGCAAGGGAATTTCTTGCTGCCTTTTGCTGTTGGGAGCAGTGCATGGGAGCAGCATGAGAAAGCAAGTGGGAGGTTTGCAGCTGGCAGCTGTTGACAGGTTGCTGTTATCAGTTATGGAGGAACCAAACCTTGGTTAACTTGGACAGAGAAAGATGAGTGACAACAGGTTGTGCTCTGACAAGTTGGAGAAACTACCCAACCTTATGCATAGCATAGACTGTAATCATCTTTGTGCTCTTGTGCTAATTCCAGGGGAAGGAAATGCTAGGCTTTGCCTTGCTCTAGCTCTCATGGCAGTTTTGGGTTGGAGATGGTCTTCTGACACTTCATGGGGTTTGTATTCTGACCTGTGCTTTTTCACTGACTGTTGGCTGCTTGGCTTTGTCAATCCGGGCTGTGTCAGAATCTCACGCTTCTCCAAGGAGCTGAATTGGTCTCATGTTTTCAAATATGAGTTTTAGTTTAAGTGTTGAGGATTGTGTGAGTCTAGGCATGCTTTCACTGCATTCTTTCAGGCAGAAACCACCTTCAGAAATAGTGTTTGATTTTTGGACTTTTCATCTAGTAGAGTTGTGAATATAACTTAACTGGAGTACGTGTGCCATGCTTTCAGTATCAGTAAGGAAAAAGTTGCTGCCTTTGAAAACGAATATTGTTGCAAATGTTGCTGAATCCCATTGAGAGGAAACAGAAACCTGGTGCAGTGTTAGGAACAAAAGAATTTTTACTCAGGGTACAAAACTTCAAACTCTGCATATACCGTGAAGTTGTTTTTGTCTAGATTTACCCGTGTAAGATCACCACCACCTGTTTAGATTTCAAATGTGTTGAGTCAGTGGTGGGGCTTTTGTTTAAGTTTCTCAGGTATAAACTTCGTGTACCCTAAAGTTGCACAGTCTCTGTTTAGACCTGTGTGAGGTCTCAAGCAAAATAATTTAATTGAAATAGAAGAACAGCTTTGGTCTTGTATTTGGCGCTGTAGGACTCCAAGTACTTCACCGGTTGTTGTTATAGCACCCCTCTGTGGGAGCAGGTGGCATTCACAGAAAAATAGGGCACAGAGACCTTGCAGATTTTAGATTTTTCTGCTAGAATTAGATGCTTTCAGTACTGATGGTTTCAAAATATTGAACTCGGGGGTGTCACTTGCTCCGAGTCCTTCCTGGCCATAGCTTCAGTGAGTATTCCATGTTTCCATGGAACAGTTACACTATTTTCCGGTCAGAGACCAAGGTGAATGACTCCATCTGAAAACTTGTGCCAAAATGGCTTATATGTAGGCTGATTTTCAGGTCTGTGACCAGCACTATGGTTGCTTGAATTTCAGTGACCTACTTTGACAAGTCATGTTGATTTTTATAGTATATTGAAGTCCCATAGTTACTGCTTAAATATATCTGGGTACTTGGACAGAAAGAAACAGGTAGCATCTTTATATTAACTTTTTGTCTACTTTTCTCGCAGGAGAACCACGTCCATGACAAGCTGGTATCTCTTAGCTTGCTTCAGAAAGATTTTGTGCCTTTTCTGCTAAATTTTTTAAGGGAGCAGACCAGCCAGATCCTGACTAATGGACCCCCTACTCCTGCTAAAACTCCTAATTCCAAGGCCCATGGGAGCCAAAGGACAGGGTCAGAAAGGAGGGCAGGCCATGCAACCAGCAGCCGAGTGCAGCTCTTTTCTCCAAGGACTTCAGTGACCACCTGCACCACAGATACCAGCTTTTCTCCTGCTGCAGCATCCAGTGGTTCCTCTTCCTTTTCTGGCTCGAACCTGTCTAGCCCTTGTGGTGATTTCCCCAGCGTGGTCTCCAGCAGCAGCCCGAGCTTTGGGCACAGCCCTGTGCTCCACCAGGGTGAGAAGCGCTCCTCTCAGAAGGCCAGCCTGGGGAGCTTCCTGGCCACGCCCGAAGCCCTGCCCGTGAGACGCGGCCGGAGGAAAGGCAGCAGCTCGGTGGGTGCCTCTGGCCGGCAGGTAGCTCGTGACCTGGGGCGCTCCCTTGCTGAAGAGGAGGATGGAAAGAGTGACAGTGGATCGTGGAGCGGAGGGAGAAGGAAGCGGAGTGAAGTGCCTCTTGTTCCTGCCAGATCCCCGCCCAGCCAGCTCAACCTTAACAACTTGGAGGAGTTTCCGCCCATGGGTGCTGCCTCTGGCTGGACAAAGTAAGAGCAAGTGTGCCTCGCTGTCTCACTGGGACTGTGCTGCAGGTTGCAGCTCCTTGACCAGCGGTTGTGCGTGCCCAGATGCAGAAGAGGCTGTAATGCACAATACCTGGGCAACGTGGTCAGAACCGCTTTGTTCTGGTCACCATGTAGGGCGGGGAATATTGCCTTGACAGGGAGTGAGGTTTCCCCTCCATGGACTCACCCAGGACACCTCTTTAGCCTCTCGCTTGTGATGCTGCCTGCAGCTTGCCAGTGCACAGCCCAGCTGATACAAAGCTGAGCACCTTTGTCCTTGCATGTTCTAACAAGTCAGCGTTATCTGGGCTCTTCCCCTTTCTCATTTAATGGTAAGGAAGAGCAGTCCTGGAATACTCTTCAGCTTTACTGATGCTAGCAGAAAAGCTTTTGGATTGACCTTCTGTGTAGCAGATGTTAGTGTGCAGCTTCTTTGTGCTGTGTAATTATGGACAAAATAGCAGGCTGTGTTCTTCTAGGTCTGCAGCAAGCCCTGGTCTCCTTGGTGACTTTGGCTAAGCTTCTGGGCAGCTGTTTGTGCTGTGGTTGCCTCAGTCCTTTAGTCTTTCTCTTTTATTCCTTAAAATCCTCATTACCAAATATAAAGCCTTTCTGTCAGCCTGTTTGCTCTGTATGTCAGTCAGTGGCCTTTGAAGGTGGGACTTTATAGCTGGACATGGGAAATTACAGCTAAAGATTATTAGATGTGTGAGTCTGTACAGCAAATCCAGATGCTGGGTGTGGGTGATCCTCTAGATGAGGTTTTGGCCAAGAGATAAGGTGTGTTTCCAGCACAGACAGCAAGTCTCCTTTCTTCAATTGCATTAATGCTCAACTAGGAAAAAGGAGGAGGAAAGAGGTCACCAGTCTTTGGATATCAATGTTACAGGGATTTTGAGAACACCTTAGCAGTCAATATGTAGCCACCAGCATTTCCTTGACGCTTTGTTTCTGTATCCATTTCCATTTTTTTGCGTTTTTTGCTACTTTACCAAGGACAGATCTAAGTATTTTGTATAGGAAGGATGGCTTTTCCTGAACTTACAATGTAACTTGGAAACCTGGGCTCTAACTGATAGACAATGGCAACTTGATTGATTTTAGTTTTGTTTTTCTCCTGGTCACGTTAGAAACGAATTCACCAGCAGTTTCTTACTAAAATGCCAAATCCTGTCCTTTCAAATTAGAAACATTTGGAAGGGTTGTGTGGCACTGTATTATCTGTTAGATGGCTTGATATTTGATAGTAAATTTTGCTACAGGTTTAGCAGGCTGTTTTTGGCAGGCTATAGCTCCATTACATTTTTTTCAGTGACAGAATAGAATTGATAACTGTAGGTACAGTTTAGAAATTCAATATCCCAACTTGATATCCATTTTGTTTTAGCATTAGGTTCCTCTTGGAGAGTTGATTGCATACCTGTCTTGAGACCTAAGTTTTTTGTTGTTGTTTAGCTTGATTTTAATGGAATTGCTTCTCTTTTTTTCAGCAAAAGCAAACCATCAAGGCGAATCAACCCAACTCCTGTGAGTGCCGAGCGGCCCCTCTCAAAACCAAAGACCTGTTTCACTTCCACGCCCGTCAGCCGGTCTCCAGCTGCTCGCTGGTCAGCTGGGTCAAGCCTTGAGGCCTTCACTGCTGCCCAGGAGGGAAACCTCTCATCTGTGATAAGCAACAGCCTTCAAGAGGAGAGGGAGATGTTGAAGAAAGAACGGTACAGTCTGAGCAGGGGGGTGATTCTTAATTCGCTTGTGCTCTGGCTCCAGCCAGGACAGGGTTCATTTTTGCAGTAGCCAGGAAAGGGCATGGCCAGGACATAGTGAAAATGACAGAATATCCAAAACAGATATTGGTGACCTTAAACAGTTATTTGCCTAAAGCCAAGTGTGTCTGTGGTATCAGACAAGGAAATTAGTGCACCTAGCTCATGTTAGTCATTTTAGAGGTGTGCTGAGTCTGGAACAATGATCCTCACTTCTAAAGTCTAGTCAGTCCTCACTGCTTTTATGAGATTTCCTCTTCATGGACTCGTATGTGTGGCTATCTCCTGTGCGTTTTTCCTTAGATTCCACAGGTGAAACAATTGTGTATAATTAGATTGTGTTTGAAGATTGCACCAAGACACATTGGTTCGGAGAAAATGAGTTAGTGATGAAAATGTGTGGAAAGTGTTAATGGTTTTGCAGGGTAGGTAGACTAACAGAAGCTTGCAGTCAGAAAACAGGACACAGGCACTTGAGATCCTGTTTTAAAGATTACTACTGCAGTTATCTGTTGAAAATTGCTGTCAGATGAGGTGAATTCTACCTTCTAATTTTGTCTCTGCTGTTTGGTTAGTATGTGATTTTTCATTGCTTGTAGAATGTTAGCAGTTAGTCTGTGAAGATTGATACTTAGAAAGAAACTTGAAGTGCAGTAGTTTGCTCTATTGTTTATGGTTTATAATTGCTGACAGAACTGTTGCTGTTCTTTGTAGGTTTTGTTCTTGGGGAAACTCCTCAGAGCACATGGGTGTAATTCTTTTCCTGCTAAGTTTTGCTGTTCACTTCAGTGGCACCAGAACTGGCTGAAACACATCCAGCATTGTCTAATGAATTGCTGCTTGTACTGAACCTGCAGCAGAATTGCTCCGGATTCAAACCTGCCACTCTGCACTTGAGTCTATTCCAGTCTGAATTCTACCTGAAATGTCCCAGTAATGTGTATCAACTGAAGTAGGTGAACTAGCAGTATGTGCTGGGCTAGGTCTTGCCCATGAAGTGATATTCTCATCTGACCCATCATACTTGAAAGCTGGGAGTTGCTGTTGTGTCCTCAGTAGTGGTGGTGAAGTACAGAAGTAAGGCGGCCTTCAGCCAGCTGGGTCCCTTTGAGCAAGGGCAAAAGGTGGATTTCATCCTGAGGCAGATGACAACACAGGCAGAAGTGAAGCAGAGTCTAACTGCATTGTTGGAGCCTTGCCTTGGGTTAGGTCACAAAGTACTTAACAGTGGGCTCATCCCTTGGGTGGGATCACAAAGTACTTAACGAATAATTTTCTTCAGTTGGTTGATTATGTTCATTGCAAGGAAGTAGTAATCTTTCTACTTCCATTTTGGGACCAACTGTTCTTCATCACAGCAGTCCCACTACAAAAAGGCCAATAGAAAAGGTTCTTTGCTGCAGGTAAAAATGTTTCTGACTTCCCCAGAGACCTTAAAGTGAATTAAAGATTTCACTTTTGAGGTGGTGTGTTAAGATGTGGTGTGAAGTTCCAAGTGCAAATGTTCCATGGAATCTTTGACAGTCATTTGATATTGCTGTTACCGGCTTGTGTCCTTTATCTCATGTCTCTTACGTATGCTACTCGGTGCTGCTTTTTGGATGACCTCTCTAGATATATTTTTGTACAATGTCTGCATATTTAACTGAGTGATCATTGTTGATTTAGAATCCAGCAGTCAAAGTAGGTTGTTCTTTCTGTTGTTTAAGCTGCCAGAATGGGATTTCATTAGCTGTTGCACTGTTCCACTTAAGGGTATTGGGTCTTCTCAGAGTGTCATTACCTTACATACAAAGGTATGGATGTGAAACTTTATTTTCATAGGTTTTTAAAAATGTCTGACTGTCAGAAATCACATGTGCAAAGATTTTTAGGAGCTGGTCTCTAAGGACAGATTCCCTGTCCTTAACAAATATTAGTTCAGATGAGAGAAGCAGTAACATAGGATAGTTGGTTAATTTGCTCAAAGTACTACATTATTTTAACAGAGTTGGACTTTGAATGGGATTGTTTAGAGTCTTTTGGTTGCTAACCCCAAGATCTATTCTCCGTAAGAGAAAGATGACTTAAGTTACTGTCATGCTAAAAGCTGCTTTAGTCAGTGTAAATGACATGGCTGAGTTATTGCAGGATTTCCTTCATGCTACCTCCTTCTTCTAGAGGAAGAAAAGACCTCTTCTGGTTGCATGGCTGCTGCTGATCATCCTCACTCACATGGTTATGTTGCTGCTCTTGAATTTCAGATGCAAATTGCTGCACCAGGCATCTTCTCCTGCAGGGATATCTTTCGATCCTGGTACTCCAACTAAGCCTAGCTACACTCGCAGTGCCAGCCTTCCTGCTGAAAGCCATCTGGTGACCTGTGCAAATCCTGCTAAGGTTTCCTGCAAGAAACAGTTGGAGTGTCTGGCACAGCTCTATTCATCATGTATAACAGGTGAGGACACAGAAGATGTGAGACTGACCTTTCTTTGAGCTTTGAACTTCTGTGTGTGTTGTGAGAGAGAGATAGTGGGAAGTGGAAGCTGTGGGGTAGTTGTAGTGTACAAACAAGTGACATCTGGAAAAATAAACTAAGCCAACACAGTTATTAAAATAAATGAATACTTGGTAGAAGTTTAGGGAAGGAGGTGAGCCTGATGCAGTACTCTGCAGTAGACTGAAGTTGTATGTCCCATCTGAAACCAGGCTATTCCCTAACACATATTTCCTATGCTGATCTACACTGTGATTGTATTGTGGGGAGAGAGTTCTTTGCTGACTACCACAGAACAGGAATCTATCTTTTTTCCTTTGTGTATTAAAGCAGAACAGTATTGAATAATCCACCTTTAACATCTCAATTACTCTCTCCCAGAAAACCTGGTACCAAATATTTTTCTGGAACTGTTTTTTGTTCTGCAACTGTTGACATCTAAAGGCACTTCTACTGCAGAAGATGGGGATAGTGACCCTGAAATCAGTGAAATAAATAGAGGTAAGTAGTAGTAATGAAGGGAAAGAATGTTCCTTCCATAGAATGAGAAGGTGTTATAGAGTAGCTTAGACAGTTATTCTTAAATTACATAAAAATGCCTTATTACCACTGTGGGACTCATCTGAGATGCTGACAAAAGTCATGCATGTGTGGGAAGTGCTTCCACAGTATGATAGAGTGGGGTTGTTAGAAACTGTTTGAATCTATGAAAAAATCTTGAAACTATGAAATTTTCTGCTATTGTGTGAGATTTGTTTAGCTACTTCCTAACACTGACTTTTAGAGAGAACAGATGTGCTCGAGTTGCTTCTCCACTGATCTGGCAACTCAAATGGGCTGTTGACTCATAAACTATGTGTTTATTAAGCTTCAGGTTTGGATCTGAGAGCACAGGATCCAACCATATTGTTGCATTTGTTTTTTGGCAAATTGAGCCTTAAGCCCAATGCACAATTAGTACTTTGATATGGATATTAAAACCAAAAGAGTGGCTTTAGGATGAGACTCACCACACCCTCCTCCACCCCACATGCCTCAATTTGATTGACCTTTGTTTTGCTACTCATTGGTTCTTAGGGCTGAGATTAGGAACATGAAATCTTCAGCTCTGGGAACATAATTTTATGATTGATTGTAGTTGCTCTACTTTTCCTGTCCTGTAGCTGCTTACTGTTGTTCAGAACATTGAGAAAGAAAATACTCATACAGCATTAAATAATTCAATTGCCTTTAGTGGAGGAAGGCTAGGGAATGGAAACTTCTGAAAATTGAATAGGGATATGGAAGATTATTTTTGAGTATGTCAGTTCCTACTTTCCTTAAAAACTAATTGTTGGTCCTTTAGTTTATAAATGGTAAAAGGTACTGGTGTCTCATGTTTCTTTTCCTCCCTTAGATGTTACAGGGAGACAGCATTTTGAAAGTGTGCACAACTGTGTTTATTTTGCTGTTCGAGTCTTGGATTATCAATATGAGTGAGTTAAATTCTTTTTTCATCTGCTTCTGCATTTTGCATCTGCATTTGTGTGTGACAACCCAAGTGTGCTTGGGTTTTAGAACTTTACCAGTTACAGGCACAGAGTTGTGAATTTTTCTTCAAAATGTACAACTCGACCTGGATTTGGATGTCTGGGGGTTTCCTTGTACAGATCTGTCCACTGAACTTTGTTGTAATTGTGCAAGAAAAGGAAAGTCAAGAGATGAGAATGATAACAAATACAGATACTGGTAGGATTTCCTGCTGGGTGCATGTGGTTTAGTGGCAGCATCATAAAACGTAAGCATAAGCATTTCCTTAGAACAGATCAGGTGTTGTTTATGTCTGTCTGTCTCTCTGAGTTTTATCCCCATTATCTTGGCAGAATTATTTCCCATTTAGAAAAGGGGATGCTGAAGCTTTTGGCCGAAAATGAACGGATTGCATCGTTTTCTCCCACCTTGCACAAGAGGCTCAGACAGGCTTACGAAAGCAGCACAGCCAAGGTAAAAATTGGCAGACCCCGAGTGACATTGCTTCAAGCCTTTGTGTTGTTCTTTCGTTTGCAATGGCTTTGATGTTAAATCTCATTCCTTCTACTTCATCTTGTTGTGTTGTCTTTAGAAACTGTCTAAAAGCTACTTTTTTCCTTATCAGTGGGTGAGTGAGTGAGTTGCTGGGCTCAGTGAGTGTCAGCTGTGAATCACTGCTGGCCAGCCTTGCATTGTGCTCCAGGCTCTTACCTCAGCCAGTGACTTTGATAGGGTCAAGTTTTGCTTTTGGAATTCTCACCTAATAAACATGGATCCCAGGAGAATGATTAGTTTGGTGCAATATCAGAAGGTATTTTCGAAGATGTGGATTACTTTGATAGATATGGACTCCTTTTAGGCAAGCAATATTTCACAGAAGACAGTCCAGACAGGGAAAAATGGTTCCCTTGTGTGATCAGCTGGGTTGGGGAACCAATTTGCTTGGTAGGAATTGGATGGTAGAAATATATTTCGTATCTCATTTCATCCCAGTTACACTTGGCAAAGAAAGGGCAGTGTACTGAGACTGGGACATGTCAGTAGCTGAGCTTAAAACTTTTAAATAAAGGTCTTGTTACTTGAAGAACAGGCTTTTTAATTGGAGAAAGAGTAAACTGACAGAAACTGCTAGCCAGGATCCTGAATTTTCTCAAGCCCTATATTGAAGGTATACCTCAACTGTTTGTGGGTCTTTCCACACTGTATCACTACTGGTTGCAATCTGTTCAGCAGAGATGTAAGGAGACCAGATACCTTTTTCTCCTAATGTTGAGTGACCCTGCCTCTGTCCCCTAATGTATATTGTGAAACTGTTGGTGTTTGCTAGTGGTCAGCAAATGGGAAGTAGTGTGTCTGAGCAACTCAGCTAGTGATATTTCTTTCCTCATCATGCCTTTTCCCTGCTTTTTTCTGGGTCTCAGATTGTTTAGAGACTTCCATTAACTTAATGTCTGCCTTTATATTTTAACAGGTGTCTCTCCTGCTGCCATGCTCTGTACAGTCTGTTTCTTTTCAGCCAGAAACTGATAATCGCTCTAACTTTCCCAGTGACAGAGCATTTCACATATTTAAGAAACAAAGGTAAGTTTATTCTACTTTTCCTGGATGCTCACAGTGTATAAGCTTTGCATGATTGTGAACAAAGGATATTAAGAATGTCTTGTGTATGCTACGTGCTGTAGAAATAAATCTTGAACTTTTTGCTCTAATTAAACGAAAAAAGTCTTTGTCCATATTGACTGCAGGAGCTAAATGGTTAATGTCTTTAGAGAAGAACAGCCTAATTCTTCAGGAGTTATTGAGACTTCTGATAATGCCAGTACAGTGTGTCAGCCTACTGGATTGCTTCTGCATATAAATCTGGTATGCTTTTATTCTTCCTGCCGCCTCCCTCCGTGCTTGCAGCAACAGGGTGAGGGCAGAATGATGAGTTGTCTTGGTCCTTTTCTTTTTCTCATAGGTATTACTTCATGTGGCTTATTCTTTCCTGCCTCTCAGTCTTCACTATGTCTGTCTGGTAATGGCTGCTTTGGTCATTCCATCATAGATTGGGCATAACAAGCTTAAGCACTTGCTGTCAAAGACATGGAAAATGGAAACTCACTGAAGTACTGCTAACATTTATGAGTTTTTCAAAGGTATCTGAATGCTTGGAGGCTGGAGTTATCTAATCTGAGGTAGATTCTTGCTGGGGAGCTTTGGAGCAATTAATGTTCAGTTGTTGCTTCAAATTTTGAAGAGTGAGAATTCATTCCCTTAAATATCTTGATTCACAGGGATATATTTTATGAACTTCTGCGTGAATGGGAGGATAACCATGAGAAAACTGGCTGGGACTTTGAAAGAGTTCTGGGCAGCAAGATCAGGTAGGAGTCTTATGCAGTTTCAGCTAGTTCTTTAATGTATCTGGTCTGCTGCTGAATCATACTGCACTTGGCATCCTTAGTTCCATGTTCTGCCTGGTCCTGTGCACTAATCTGTAGGGGGCTGTGTGCTGCTTGGAGGAGACTGCCCATGTACTCTTGCTTCTGAATTTAAAAGTATCAACAGTTATCCTAAAGAAACAAGCCATATGTGGGAAGGGCCCAATTTGATCAGTCTTGATGTTGCTTCTTCCCTTTCAAAATCACAGAAGGAGCTACTGTCAAAACCAGGGTATTGTTGTCTGAACATTGTTATTGTGTACATTTGTGTGTGCATGTCGTGCTTCCCATGTCTAACTCCTCTTAAGCGAGGAGAGGTGAATATAAGAACAAACAATGTGTGCAGAAGCTGTTAGCTTTTCTAATTATTTCAGGGGGCCTAGGGCATTTGCTCTGAAAACAAGACAACTGTGTCTCTTTCTGTGGAAAGCAGACAGTTTTGTTCATTTATTGCTTTATCCAAATGCAGTATATATAAAGACACTATTATAGCCTTGAAAGCAGTTGCCTTGTGGGTTTCTGTGTTAGTCTCAACCACCAGCCTACTCAAGTTACATGTATGTAGGTGGCTTTTCACCACAAGAGCAAAACAAAGCTGAGGCTTAAACTGAGAAATTTTGGGGCATCAGAAGTAGCACCATTTCTGTTTCCTTACTTCCATATGTGTTAACTCCCAACTTAGTGTTCTGAGCAAGGAAGAGTGGGAGCTGGATGAGTTTATTCTTTTTTCTAAAAAACAGCATTATTGAAGGAAAGGAAGAGATTCTTTTTATCTCTAGAGCTGTGTTTACTCTGCAGGTGCTCAGGGAGAATTTTTGTTCCCATGTCAGCTGCAGGTGGGGCTCAGTGATGGGAAAACTGGGTTATAAAGATACTGCTTTTTTTCAATGGCCTTTGGAGACTGTGTTCTTAAAAGCTTTTTTTTTAATGTTTTTGGTATAGTTTAAGGTTAGAACACTTTTTTGTACCACGAAGTTCCAGTCAGAATTTTATAATGTTTTCCTTCACAGGGCCATGATGGCTCACCTATCTGCAACCTGCAACCACAGCCATTTTGCCAGGCTCTTTCAGAAACAGCTTATCCAGGTAAATGACTTGGGTTTTTTAATGATTGTATACATCAAAGCTGATTTGATCCTTCCTGGGCCTGAGAAAGCAAGCTGTGTCTTGTAAGCTTCTTTGATATTTTCCTACTGGAACTTTTTTGGGGAAGAAACAAGTTTTCAGGATGGGAATTTCTTTCCTTCTTCAGAAGTAATCAGTGCTAAATTACCAATGAAGTCTCTATAGATCAGGAATAAGGCACACTGAGAATATCATGAGCTGTAAGCATTCATTCTTCATGGCTATTTACTTTGACCTTCTAATTTTAGTACAGTTATAGTTTCTAGAGATTTTAGGGATGAATTTTGACATTTGTTAAATGCAGAGGTTCCCAATTATGTTTGTTAGCAGCATGAGTGCAAAAAATCTCAGGTGGTTCTGTGTAACACTCAACAGGCTGGTTTTGGTACAGTATTGCTGTTGTAGTTTAGAGGGGGGGTGGTACTGGCCAATTTCAAGCCTGGCTTATTGGTGGGCACCTTTTGGAGGGCAAAACAGCCACAAAACCTCACCTTGAATCCCACACTCATTGCCAGCAAGTTGCATGCAAGCTATTGGAATGTTGTAAATTCTTCTAGTGTCAAGTCTGAGTTTGCATCAGTGTCCTGTCTGATTGTATGGGTGTGTTTGTGGAAATTGTGGGAAACAGGTAAGATTAAGTTTGTTGCATCAATGGGATTTAATTAGTCCTAGGTACTGTATTTCTCCTTCATATCTGTGTCTTCTTAATGAAGAATGCAGGATTTCACAAGGGCAGCCAAAGATCTAAACTGATAGCTGAGTGTCTTCAATGGATCCAAGGTGTCTGTCTGGAAAGTGATTTGCAGAATCTTGTGTGTATTATGATACTCTTGCAGAAATGAACCGAGACTGAGAACTTGTGTCAAGGTCTGATAGTTTAAAGGTAGAGAAGTGTAGCAAGGTGCTCCCTTGAGAAGGTGAGGAAGCTCCATTTAGAATAAACGGACCAAGTACTTGCTCACTTGATAGACACTCTTAATTGTTGCTTTTTATTATGATCTCTCTCATTAAAACTACCATGACTTAAATGTAGGGATATTCAGTCAACTTTTCCTGTTGCTCAGCATTTGCTAGGTTATGTCTGAAGTGCTGTGTCCAGTCTTGGGCTCACCAGCTCAAGGAAAGACATACAGACTTACAAGAGCAAGTCCAGCTCAGGGCCATGTAAATTATTAGGGCACCAATCATTCTTTGTCCTGGAAGAAGCTGACAGCTGAGGGTATTCAGCATGGAGAAGAGAAGGTTCCAGGTTGTCTTAGCACTGTAATAAATACCTGCTGAGAGGGAATGAAGAAGAGAGGGCAAGATTTTTCTCAGCAGTGTTCACTAACAGGTCAGGAGGCTGACCTGACCGAACAAGAGGGTTGAATTAGATGATCCAAGGGGCCCCTTCTAAACAGTTCTGCAGTTCTGTAATTTTCTGGGTCTTGAGTTGTATATGTGTGTTTGAGGCAGTGGGGTATTAATTTTTAAATTTTATTTAACTCTCTGGAAGTTCCAGGAAAATCCGCTCTGGGAATGTGTAGTGCAGCATCACTCAGCCTTAGAGACTGAGCTAAAGAGCCTACTGAGTGGTTCATGAAGATCATGAGAGTGATAGGTATTCTCTCCACACATTCACACTTAGCCTGCTAGATATGCCCTAGTTAGATGTGTAGGGATGGAATTCCATCTCTCACAAGACCTCTAGGCTATTTATGGCCAAGGTGGGTAGCATGTTTTGGCATGGGGAAGAGTTGCTCCGTATGTGGGCACCAGGAAAGATTATGCTTGGATTACTCCATAATCAGTCTTGAGAGGAAGGGATAATATGCTGGGTGAGAGATGAAGTGAAATGATGCCTTGTTACAAATATTCCACCTTGCTACTCTTTCTGTCCCCTAAAGATGTGCAAAGGTCCTCTCAGTGGTGGTGCAAGCTGGGGAGACACTCCAGACCAGGATGTCCTTAATATGCTGGGTTCTGATAATCTGAGCCGTCTGAAGAGGCTGCAGGAAAGATTTGTTGTTCCTCAGAGCATCAGAGGGCCTTGTCCACCCCCTTCATTCCCAGGGTGCCAACAATTCTTCAGGGACTTCATCCTCAGTGCTGGAAGGTGAGCAGCCTGTGCTTGCTGTTCCCTCTGTGAAATGTGTGGGCAGTGGAAGCACCAGCATATTTCTCATGCAGCAGGGAGTTATCCGGAAAAACTGGGACTAGATTATATGGTAATGATTTTTCTTCTATAATCCCACAGTATTTTCTTGGAGCTGTCAGCATTTCCCAGTGCTACCTAGCAAGGACATTGGACTGGATAAATGCTTCTTGTGTGATAGGGCATGAAGCCAAGGTGTACAGGATGAGGCCAGATTAAGGGTTTTGTTTAATGAGCTTTTCACAATTCACAGCATGGGGGAACTGTCATCTATGGGAGATTTTGATCTTAAATTCAGTTGTTTTATAGATTCCTCCTTTGGCAGATCAATTTTATTATCCTTATGCTGAGATTTGTTACATAGCATCTCTGAAAAAGTACAAAAGAAGAGTGGAAATGAAGGTGGTCAGCCAGTCCTAAGTCTTCTCTCTTGCTTTCTCTTCTGTCAGTCTGTTATGCTGTATGTCTGCTGATGCTTGTTACAACTCACAAGACAAGCTTAAAATTTTGCAGTGCGTTAGTTGAGGTTTTACTGCTGTTTTCAGCCCAGTCTGACTCATCACCATCTTTTGCTGAAGTTACCAGTTCAATCAGCACCTGATGGATAGTCTGTGCCTGAAGATTCTTGAACTGAATGGCCTTACTCTGGTGGAGCACGAGCACAGCGATGGGGAAGCAGATATGGAGGAGCAGGTAAGCTTGCTTTGTGCAAACACTTCTGTCAGGAACTTCTCTGAGCTGTTCCAGTAGTCAGACAATTACTGGCTTGACTGTGGTTTGCTTGGAGCTTCCACCACTGTATTTACAGGACAAGAGCTTCTTAATTTGGTTTTATCATAACTCTGTAATTTGCCTGTTTGTCTGAGCCCCTTGCCACTTACTTGCATGCTTCAGGGTGCTTTGTAGAACTGTCATGAGTGCACAATAGTTGAGAGAGTGAAAACCTCATCTTTATGTTGTTATAACCTGTGTTAGATCAATGAAATAACCAAGTTCAGCTGTGGCATCCTATTGCAATAAGTTCCTTGTTACTTTTCCATATAGAAAGATTTTAGTTACATTGAATTTGTAGTCATCCCTGTTCAAAGGTGTACAGGTGTTTCTTCACTCAAGTCTACATATCAGGGGTGTCACAGCTTATAACCTAATAGCCAAGTAGCAGCCAAAGGTTTGTGGAGACTTGCAGAGTGGTAGTGCTATAAAGGAGACAATGTGAGATCAGCCCTGCCTCTCATTGACTCCAAAGTTCTTAAAGCAAAGTTATGATTGAGCAGCTGCTTCTTTTAGAAAGCTCTTAAATAATTCCTTCTTGTGAAGAAGTGAAGCAGTGGAGACAGAAGCAATTAAAAATGCTTGACAAATGTGTATTTTGGAAACTTATCTTTATTAAAAGCAATGATGAAGTGGCCCTTTTGCGTGATGGAAGTTTAGCATAGGCATTTGCTTTGCCAGTGTAGGGAAGCATTGACTCAGCTTGCTTTCCCTCACTTTAGGATGAAAAGAAGCGTTTCACCGTGGCCCTGTTGAGTCTCCGACTCCTTGCCAAGTTCCTGGGCTTTCTTGTTTTCCTGCCCTATCGCACTGCAGAGCAGCCAACCAGAGACTTGCAAGATTCTGCGTTGGTGCTGAGAAACCAAGTAAGAAACTGAGCATTGCGTTTGCTTGACAGGCACTTTTTCTAGCCCAAGAGGGATTGTGTGTGGTCATGCACTTTCAAAGTGAGCCAGTGCTTCCTGGAATGATGTTATATGCTTCTGTGTCCCTGCTGCTTATTCTGGGGTTGGGAACAAAGGAAAAAAGAATTTGTGTATCCTCAAAAAGTGGGAGCAGTGTGCCAATGGTAAGGTGTTCAGTCTTCTGTTATTTCTGCTAATCTGGGTCTGTCATACCAAAACTTTCACTTAGCTAAGACAACTTGTATTTATAGCATAAAATCCAGCTACCAGGACTGGCTGTGTTAGTTTTGCACTCATCTCCCAGCAGTGTATCACTGAATGGAAGCATTAGACCTTGACTCCACTTTGTACATAGTCAGGCTTTTAGCCTTGCTTTTGAAAGTCCCCTTTGGTTGCAGTCATAGTTTGCTTTTTACCTCTGGTCATGTGCTGCAAATAAGTGTTTTTGTTAGCCAGAAGTCACCAGAACAGAAGATGAAATCCTAGAAAGAAAATTCAAGATACAGATAAAAGTTTTTCTATAAGTATCAAAAGATAACTTCAAACCGCTGGTTTAACTTCTCTTGTCCTTTAAGACCCTGCCTGCACTGGATATATTAAAGCTTCTGAGACAATCTCTTCGGGATCAACGTTCTATCCTCACTATTCCTTGGATTGTGGAGTACCTCTCCCTTGTGGATCATATTGCTCCTTTCCTTGATTATTACAGGAAAGTGTTTGGTCTCTTGCTGCAGGTATACAGGTAAGAGCCTAGGAAGCTATATCTATAAAGAACTATTCAGTCAATGTTTGATTTTTTTTTTAATTTTTTTTGTTTTGTGATGCAAATCATGCATACTTTTTATCTTAGATAAAGCTGCAAAGACAACACAGCCTCAGCTTGGGGATTAATACTTGTTTCAAATATGTATTTTTTATCAAGTAAATAAAATCTTTAAATCCCAATTGATCACTCTACATCTGCAGCTGTGATTGACCTTCCAGCTGCAGCTTGAATTTTGACCTTAAACCTACGAGGTCTCCAATGCCTAAATAATTTTCTAGTTTTATTTCTTAGATACATGAGGAAAATTTGAAGCACATTCTAGAGAATGGCTTGTCTAGTGTAAACTTAAGACAGGATGTTGTAATGCAGGTGCATACAAAAAGTAGAGCTTACTCTCTCTTTAGGCAGACATGCAAGGAATCATGGTGGTAGATAGTGTAATTGGTAAGTGAATGGTTAGAGAATGTTTTCCTTAATGAAAATTGAGCTGCTGAAAACTGACATTCTTTCTTGCTGCTTCTGCTGCATGGCAGGTTAATGGTCCTTTCTGAAGAGAAGGAGATGAGTTTCCTGAACAAACTGCTGATCCTTGCAGTTCTGGGTTGGCTTTTTCAGGTAGTGTCTCCTGTGTGCATGTAACTCTTTGAAGAAAAAGAAGGGCACAGAACTCAACACAAAATAGTATTGAAATTAATTAAAACAATTCAGTGCAGTAATTTGTTGTTTTATCATGGGTTTTTTTCATTGGTATGGGGCTCAAAGAATAACTGTATTATAGTGGAGAATTATTTTCCTTCAGTGGAATTGTGTGAAGCAACAATTTTTTTTTCTGATAGGAATTGCAATTGCATCTGAAACACATTCTGTGCTTACTAATCTTCAGCCTTGTAAGAGAATTGGCAGCTGGTTCCTGTTAGAACTGGAAGCTTTTGTCACAAAGGTGGTGTGCTAGCTGTCAGCCTTGAGTTTCTGTGGATTTTATTAGATAGAAGGATGGTGTGTGATGAATTTCTAAAATTCTTTTGTGCCTCCAGTTGGAAGCAAGGTAATTACTTATCAGGAACCTGTTAGAAATGTGGAAGATGCTGTATGGGGAGGGTAAGGAAGGTGGCTTTTGTTACTCTGATCACAATAATTCTTTAATTTTATGGAAAATTCTTCTCAAGGCAAGAGGATCCTTAGTGCTAGGGGTTCTCTTTTGTGGGTGGCAGGGTCTGTTATCAGAAATGGTGGAAGTTACTGACTGTCTTATGGATTGCAGCTGTTGGGTTTTCTGTTTCAGGTTCCATCAGTCCCTGAAGAGTTGTTTTTTACTACTGATGACAGGCAGGAGAGATTTATGATGGATACTGTGACATCTGCTCAGGCTTTGGTGAGTTAGTGCAGCAGCATGTCCTCTAAATCTGTGGGTGAAGATGGACCTGCCACTTCCTCAGGAGCTGTAAGATTTTTTTCAGGAGCTTGGCTTCAGGGCAGCTGCACATGAGCAACTGAGCATATGGAGACCAGTGGATGTGATGCCCAGTTTGTCCAAGTGCCTCAATTGCATTGCATCTGTGTTATGGGTTGTGAGCTCCGTGTTACAGCTCTGGGTTTTCTGTCAGGCAGGAGCCATCTCACCTGCTGCAATAATTTGCAGAACAGGTGCCAAGTTATGCTGGAGGATCAGATGCTGTTTTCCTGCAAGGTGAGCTGGTAGAACTGTAGCTCTCAGAAATAAGCAAAAGTAATGCTGAACAGAAATAGAAAGGTGGGAGTGTAAGAGCAAGGTTGCTGTTTGTGAGATCACCTGTTTTCCAGTGTCATGATTAAGGGTGGCTGAACTGCAAATGGTATGAGCAAGCAGGAAAGGAGGTGAGGGTATGGCATGTGTGATTCCTAGACATGCAAGGAGGTATACAGTATTCCATGGAAAAGAAGTATGGATACTAAGAAATATTGCCTTGGTGGATGGGATCAGAAATTCCTGTTGCTCCCATGGCCCTGCCTGTGCTGTGTTGATACTGAGGTGACATTTCTCCACGTTGGCATTGTGTTCCAGTGAGTCTGGAGGAAGGCACTTGTGGAGGTGTAATAGCATACAGCTACAATACATCTGCATAGCAGATGGGCCTCATGTATTTTCCACCATGGAAATGTTTCTCCCTTATGAGCTGTGGCAACAGTCACAGTTCCCTTCTTTAACCCAGCCTTTAGCTGGGCATTGATAGTGATAAGGGCAAAGGCTGAGCTACACTAATAAAATGAAGAGCAGCTCATTCTCTATTACAGGGCTGGACTTGGGCTGCAAAGTTGATAATTTTACTGTGTACTTGGAATCCAGCTATTGTTTTAATGGAAAGGTAGCCCTGAAACCTGCCCGTGACCACATGTATGGGATTTCTGACTTGAAGACTGCTTCTTTTGTGCTGTATCCTTTCAGCATTTCCTTCATTTTCTCACCAGGACTTTGTACCCTTGGTGGATCAGCAGTTACTTTACACTTGCTGTCCCTATCTTGGTGAGTATTTCACTTATTTTTGCTGTCTACATATTAGTATGATTTACTTTTTTCAGCCAGTTGTTTCTATTTGTTGTTTGGTACTGTGAGTCCTTGGATCACCTTTCTTACTCCTCCTCACAACTTAAGGTCTCAGTTGTGTATACAAGAACCTTGATAAGAAGCTGTATTGCAGGAGCTCCTGCAGCTGTGGATAGTATCTGGTGAAGCTGGGGGAGGGAGGCTACATACTCAGGATAGTTGATCCACAGAGCTTGATTCCAGAGGGACAGGGGAAGTCACCCCTCACAAGCTGTAAAGGAAGCATTATAACAACACTACTTTTCCATCCTAGGTATAGGAAGAGGTGTTTGTACTGCATGGAATGTCTTGATCCTTGAGCATATTTCTGCTGCCAGGCAGAGGGGAAGAATCCTTTTGTGTCCTGGTGTTTTGTCAGGTTTTAGTTTGAGACAGCTTTTTCATGGAATCTGTCTACCAGATGGGGAGATGTTGCTCTTCTTCTTGGGACTTAATGGGAAAACTGTGTTAAACCTGTGTCACAAAGGCTTCTAGGGGTGAATAGGTTGTCCAGCTTTTCCTCCAGTATTTGCTCCTGACTCATGGAATTTTTTGTGAACTGCTTGCCTTGTTGTCCTTGTAGACTTTATGGTTCTTGCTTGCTGCACTAAAAAGGAATGCATAAAATAACCTGCTCCCTTCTGAACAAGTCCCATGTGCTAGGGGGCTTTTTGGAAGCTTCCTCTTTTCAGAGCCTTGCCAGTTGCACGTGTGGGATGCCCCCTCTGCTTCACTGAAGCTTCTGTTTTTGTAGAAGCTGAGAGAATCTGCTCTGGGAGCAGGACTGGAAAAGTGAAAGTCTCTTTCTTGAGCTTTGGTATTTATTTGTTTTTTCTCCTTGCTTATGAGGTTGATGATTGCTTTTGTGTGTTTTCTTGTACAGGTGAGCTGCGTAAACTGCTTGCCTCTTTTGTGGCTGGTAGTGGAGGAAAAAATGGTGGTTTTATAAGGAAAATCACTCCCACAGCTGCAGAGTCCTTAGCACCCAAGGCTTCTGTCACACAGCGGAAGCTGCAGGTAATGAAATTAGGGAGTCACAAGGGGCAAAGAGGCAGGAGAAATTTGCTTGTGTAAGTGTAAGGTTACACAGTGGTCTCTTGATGCCAAGGAAAGAATGGACCTAGATGGCAGGGAAACATTGTGTTTAACAGTCAGGTTTTCTGTCGTTTTTCTGTTACAGTCATGTGGCTAGAATATGGTGTGGGTGCTGAAATCCAGATAACCTCAGTAAACATTTTTGCAGTTGGAATAACTAGCCTAATTTATATGTTTCTCTCTTCTTTAACATTAAATGTTGGCATGTTTCTCATACTTCATTTTAGTTAGATTGTAGTCATGCTTTCCACTGCAAGAATGACGTCTGTAGGAGCCTACAAGATTACAAGCCTGTAATTAAAAGGTCTTGTTCTTCCAAAGATGAGCCTTGTTTGGTGACTCACTGTTAGACTCTGTCAGAACTCTCCCATTTCCTCTACAGGTTTTTTGTAGCTTCAGAAACCTTGATAACCCTTTGGGTTAAATCGTTAGAAGGGAGTAGGGAGTAAAACTGGAATGATGAATGCTACAGTAGCAGGAAGTTCTAGTGGAGGCAAATTGTCTTCTCCTACCTCTCTAATCAATTGCAGCGCTTTCTCTTGAACAGGTAGATTTGGAACAGGCCTTCTTCCACAACCAGCCTCCTTCCCTACGGAGAACAGTGGAGTTTGTGGCAGAGAGGGTGGGATCCAACTGTGTTAAGCACATCAAGTAAGTGCTGGTCACCTGTTCTGTGACTTTACATTACAATTAGGCAAGGAGTTGATCCTTTAGACTTGTGTGTATGAGGGAAAGAAGCATCCCTGGGAAGTGCTGTGTAGCAGAACACCAAGGCTGTGTAATACTGTGACCTGCAACATCTCCTGCTGTAGAGGGGAATTTGTGAAGGGATATAGAGAGGAGGGGAATACAACTTTTGGGGCACTTTGTGTGTGAATGTAGTGCAGTGTTGAGGCTTTGTAGCCTGTGCAGAACATTCTTGTTAAGGACAGGAAAATCTCATATCAGAAATGACCTCTGGAGGTCACTTGATCCAAACTCCTGCTCAAAGCACCCAGCTTTCAGATTAGATCAGGTTTATTGGCACCTTTTCCAGTTAGAAAAGTTTCTATCTCTTAAGGATGAGGATTCAGCCAACCTCTTTCTACCATGTTCTAATGCTTAATTTTCCCAGGCTTTGTGAAAAATATTTCCTTATATCATGTCAGAATATCCATCATTCCAGCCTGTACATATTCCTGTCAATCTAGCAGTGCTCTTCCTGGAAGTCTTGTTCTGTCTTCCCTGTAACTTTTCCTTCTCCCTTCAGCTTTTTCTTTTTCCAGGCTAGGTGAAACTGTCTCTCCCTTGTAGGTGTGTGCTCCAGCATCCCAGCTATTTTAATAATTTTTTTTCTTTTCTCCTGAAGTTACACAAATTGTCAATGGCTTTCTTGTCCTGAGATCCCAAAGCTGGACACAGTACTCCAGATGCAGCCTCTCAGTGATGAGGGAAGCAGTGACTTCCCTTGACTTGCTGGCTGCACTGTTGCTATTGTCAGCCCAGTATAAGGTTGGCTTTCTTTGCACAATCCTAACTCACCTTATGTTCTGGGAGCCCCAGGTCCTTTCTGCAGAGCTGCTCTGTAGCCAGTAGACCCCAGCCTGTACAGGTGCACAGTCAGCCCATTTTTCCTTCTTTTCACAGCCCTCCTGTGTGGCAGCCCTTCCCTCCAGCTCATGAGCTTGCTCAGAGTTTGCACTGTTCTGTTGTCCAGCTTGCTGAAGCCATTAAATGTTATCAACCCCTAAGGACTGGTGGTTGTAGTGGGCTGCTGCTGACATCTTTGAACTTCTGAGCACTATCAACTGAGCATACAAGGGTATTGCTGCCAGAAAGGAGACCTGTAACCAAATAAGTTTTTAGTAAAACCTAAAGCCTTTGGACTCTTGAGTATTAGTATTATTTTGGTGTCTTCATTGCTGTTTTCTTCCATACATACAGAACAAGGGGATGATACACTACTAAATACAGTACAATTGATTTGTTTTTAGCCGAGTGACTTACTGCCTTTGAGATGAGTATTCCCCTAAAACGGGGAGAAGAGCTGGATACAGTTAGTGTGCACTGTTTCCTTGTATTGATTTCAGTCTGCCTGATTGTTGTTGGTTTTGTTGCAGGGCAACATTGGTAGCAGAGCTAGTTCAGAGGGCTGAAGTCATGTTGCAAGATAAAGTGAAGGAGGAGGATGTTAATCATGACAAGCTGCTTGAAGAGGTGTGCACTCATCTATATGAGGAAGGGGCCCAGGCACTCATCAAAGGCAGAGAGTAAGGAGGAAAAGTTAATTAAACTTGTGCCTTCCCATCTCTTCTTACTGCAGAATCTATAAGCCTAATGTAGCTTGGCCTGTCATGCTCAGGTTCTGGTAACTATAAACCACACCCTCTGCTTTTCTTATGGTGAGTGTCTGCTGTGCCTCCAGCCAGTTAAAACTGTGTTTGTAAGAAGGAATAAAGGTGCTGTGTGTCCCTCTGCATCCAGCTCCAAACAGACATCCACTGCAGCTATTTTATTTCCTGTCTTTGGAAAATTGATATTGCAGCTTAATTGCTTGTAATTATCCTTTCCTTGGCTTATTCTTCTCATCTGATTAATTGCATTGCTACATAATGAACCTCTGAGTGTTGTCCAAGAACTTAGACTAATCCTGTGGCACACTTTCTTCCTTTTCTTGCAGATTTTGCAGAAAAAAAGGTCCTGAGGCAGTAAGGGTGTTGTTGCCAGAAGAGACATCTGCAGCAGTATGTATTTTCCCTAAAACTTCTTAAGAGCATTGACTTTGTCTAGATCATTACCATTTTTCCATTGCTGCTTCACTTATCCCTTAATAGCTCAGGTCAAGCGAATCTATTGATGCTCTCATGGGAGGATTGAGAGACAGCTAAGGAGAGTCACTTCTACTGACCTGCCTTGCATATTCTGGGTAAAGTGATACTCCAGCTCATAGCTGACTAATGAGGCTAGAATGTTATATAAATTGTGTTTATCTTGCAATGATAGTGCATTTGTTTTAGCATCCACTTCCACAAAGAGTTGATGAGGTTTGGAAAATCAAAACGGGTCAGTTGTATTGCTCAAACCAGCAGTTTCCATAGAGGTGGTGGTGCTCAGTTTAATTGTTGCATGCCAAAATTAATCTTTTTTCCTTTAGACTTCCTTCTGAATTTTCACTGATTGCAGTGCTGTGGCTGATAGTAAATCTTCTATCATTTGTTATCCTCCCTGTAAAGGTTTTAAGTAGTGCAGAAAACATTGCAGTGGAATTGGCTACCGAGAGAGCTTGTGGCTGGCTCTCTGCCAACATTGCAGGTGAGTCTTTTCACCTTGAACCTGTGCATTGTACTCTTTTTTTCTGAGATCAAGGGACAGACAGTGTTATAAAGTACTTGGTCCTGTTTGTTCTTCTTTTAGTGGAAAACATGCAGTTGCTCTGTCCCTCCTTGTTTAGGAATAACAGGAATGATTTTTAGCTCTAAGAAACTTCTTTGGGGATCTTTTGGGCTTGGCCCGTGGTAGTGATTTTTAGTCTTGTAGGATGGTGAGAGTAAATGCTGTGGAAATGTCATCTGAAGTTGTCTTAGCACTTCCAGTGTATACATACAACTGCTGCCTCAAGCCACCTCATGGTTCACATGTACAGAGCGCTTCTGAAATCTCCTGTAAAACAAACACTTCTTGGATTGGGTGTGTTTTCTGCAGGCTGAAGGCAAATGTAGTCCTTTTTTTCTGTAACAATGCTATGGCAACTCTTCAGAGTCTCTGAAAACACATTTTTTTCAAGAGGTTGTGCCAAAAGCCTGGTGAAGAATGTCCAAGTACCATTTGCAGCCACAGGAGTTTAGTGTTTTGGATGCTGACCAAAATGTATTTTGGTAGAAGACACGTGGTTTTTATGGGCACAGTGGTTGAACTGGTATGATCACATTGAATCAGCTTGCTACTTTGGCATTGCCTTCTGGCTTAGCTACTGTGTTTGTTAAACCTATGGAAATATTTTTATGGGAAGTGAGATGAGTTGCCAGTGGTACCTGGCAGTGATGGGTGGCTGCCTTCTACAGCTGTGAGTTTGCACACCCTCTCCACATGAGCCTCTGCCCATTAAAATATAGGTCAGAGAGAGGGGGTTGAAAATGTAAACTTTTTTCCTTATTTGCTGTGGCCCTTGGAATGAGAGGCTAAGAGTGTTTGGAAATGATTCTCTGCTTCAGTGGAGACAAAAACTGAAGCAGACAGGATTTGTTCTCTGTAGCACTCATCAAAAGGGAAGTGAAGGCAACCTTCAACAGAATGCTGAAAGTCCCAGGATTTCCCTTGCCAGGCGAGGATGCTCCTGAGTTGAGAAGGGACTGTACTCCAGGCTGCCAGCACTGTGCTCCATTTCCCTCCCAGATCATCAATGAGATTAAGGTACATGGTATTCACTTCCTGGCTTGCCTATATGCTTTTTACATGGTGTTTTTGTGGTTTGTTTTTGTTGTTGTTTTGTGGGGTTTTGTTTGTTTCTTTAGGGTTTTTTAAGAGAATATTCTGGTTCTGAGGAGGTGGCTGTGGGGAGTGCTTAGGAAGCACGATGAAAAGTTCTCAGTTTTTCCCTGCTGGCTGTGTCTAGGTCTGAGTTCCCTGTTAGGGACTCTGTTAGGAGTACTGTCTCAAATACAGGATTTCTGGTAGCATGGCAGTGTAGCCTTTTTGATATGAATAGGATGGAAACCACAGTGCAGACCATGGTATTGTGTACAATTTTGAAATCATTTAACCTATGTACCCCCAAAGGAAAAGAATTCTGAACCCCTCACTTTTTTACCATTATATATTCTGGCTGTGTTTTTTGCAGCAGCTTATCTGCTCAGCAAACAAGTAATGCTTTAGGTTATCACTGTCATTGCTTTCCCAGCAGTTGTGTGAAAATAAGTTCACATCCTTTAATGCTTTCTTGCTTGTGCTAAAATAAAAAAAGGGGGTGGGGAGTAAGTTGTGTGAGGAAACCTCTGGGTTGGCACTGAAGCTTCCCTGAAAATATATGAGGGCTGTGGATTTCTGTAGCACTTCTACCCTGAACTTTTTTGCTGTGCTGCCAAATTTATCTAGAGCTTTCAGTGCTTCCTTTACTTCTAAGGAAGATGAATTTGTTGCCATCATTGAATTTTACTTCATAAGATTAATGAGAACTATGCTAGAAAATGAGATCTTGGTAAGGTTGTGAAAAATCTGCTTTAATCTGTGTTATGAAATGTATATACTAACTTAGGTTTTGGTTTTAATGAGGACCCAAGAACTATTTATGAACTGCTCTGTCACAGATCCAAGGATCTGATTGTGGAAGAGCAGGAAACTAATGTGTGTGCTGTTGTCTTTCTCACCAAGGATGTGCTCTGTGTTGCTGTGGGCCCACGGGAGGAGGGTGAAGTGGTCGACTGTGTGTGGCTGGAGGGCTTGCTGGGAAGGTTGAGTCAGACACTTCGATGCAGAAAGGTAAAAGACGTAAAAAAAGCAACAAAATCCCCCTTTGAATCGCTCTGGGCTGTCCTGATACCTGTAAACTTCTTAATTTGTCTTGCCTCACAGTTGAGTTCAGTTGAGGGGCTTTTATTTGAGCTCAAACGTGGCAAGATTGCAGTGCATTTTTTTATACTGTGTAGATCTGCTTGTTACTTCAGCTTGCCCTTTGTAAATCCCCTTTTCATATATGAACTTTTTGTCTTTCAGTCTTTAGTGGTCTCCTCATTACAGCTCTGTGCTTCTTGCTGTCAGTTGCCTGCTCTTCTCAGATATTTTTTTATCCCTTGTGAAGCCCTGTTTTGTGCTGTCTGCTGTGTGGGGGGAAAAAAGTGTTTTTTTGTGTTTTCCAGTTCATGTGTCCCACATCAGAACAGCAGCTGGCCAGGTGTACGGTTGAGTTGGCGTCTTTGCTGGGTAAGTGAATTATGATAAGCTATTTAAGACTGAAATATGTTATTACAGCTCTCTTAGATCCTTGAGGTCAGAGATTTAAGTGTTTAGAGCTCATAGATATTTAATTCTCTTTGGTGTCACTGCATCTACAGATTTTTTTTCTGTCAAATTGGGTGGTTGTTCTTATTCCCTCTTACATTCTGCATATCAGATTTGTACAGTGACTAACCATTCCTCTGACCTGTTTCACACCTTTTATGTGAAAGGTATCTTTTCACATTTTTTATTTATTTATTTTTATTTTTATTGACACCTTCAGTTAAATATGGGATATATTTTTCATTTCTGAAATGTCATTAATTATTAATTATTGTTAATATTGTTAATTATTATTGTTAATTATTAATTATTATTTTATTAATTTAATTTCATTAATTTCTGAAAAATTGTGGTTGAGTTTGGGCTTTTTTCCTTATAAGTAAGGGTATTGTCCATTAAATTATGCTTTTTTGGCTTTTTTTTATGGAAAGAATGGAAGTAACTTGTTTTCTGTGTATTATGACTCCTGTGAACATTTTCAATTTGTTTTTTCTCTTGGTCTGATGTGTAAATACTGTTTTTCTCTGAGCAGGAGCTTGTGATCTCAAAACAGGTTATTTCTTCATGGGCAGCCTTCTAATTTTGTGGGTTTACAACCAGCTTTAGAAATTTTATATGTAATTTGTTTTTTCAGAAGGCAGTTCACATCTGAATATTGTGAAATTTATTCTGGGGGCAGCAGTGTCAACCTGTCCCATTCCATTAGACTGTACCAAGGAAGAACTGGTATCTTCCTTCTGTTTAGGTTCATCTGCAGTTAAGTTCAGCTTTACTTTCACATGTGTGAAGTCATGTCTATAGTCTAAACTATGTCAGTCTAAACTGACCAACTGTTCAGTCTGTCTATAGACTTAAATGTTTAACTGTGCTACTCTTCTCTCCTTTGCAGTAACACCTAGGTTTTCTTTGACTAAATATTAGGCTGACTTTCAAGACTTGGGGCTATATTCCAACCAATTGATAGTCTTTGTCTGAGGAGTATAAATCTCTTCCTATGTCATACTGTGTACAGTGTCAAAGCTCATAATTTTGCCTATTTCCAAACTCCATTCCTCTTAGGTTCACTGGTTTGAGCTCCTGAAGTGTGCTGCTGAACCAAGATGATGACTAAAAGGAAGTAATGCAGCTATAAGAATTCATTTCTCATCCTTTTCTTAGTTTCAGATCGTGTTCCTCTGAATCTTGGGATCAAATCCCCAGAGAAGAGCCCTGAGAGGCTGCATGTAAAGAACAATCCCACCTCTGGCCTCCTAAAACTGCTGTTCTCCATCTGGAAGGAGGACTTTGGGACGTCTGTACCTGTGCAGCTGATCTTCAGCAAGAAGAACATGGGTTATCTCACAGAAGCTAAGCAGCAGGAGGTACAGCCCATTCTGATGTGTGGAGCAGGCTGACACTCGTGTAGGAATTCTGCCAGCCCACACTGCTCACGGGTGGCTTGTGTGACCGAGGCCAGCGGGGTTTGGCCGCTGCTGGCTGGCCTTGTTCCTGCAGGGCACTGAGAGAGAGGGATGTGTGCAGCTTGTCAGGGGGTGGTACCTGCCTGGGGGGCTCTTGAGAAAGCACAGTTTTGGTTAGGAGCCAAGGGCAGAATGGGCCATTTGGCCTGGGATATTGCAAGGACTGGGCACACGTGACTGTCATCGGTTGCATTCTCGTGTCTTTTATCAGCTTGCATTTCTGCATGTGTGGTGGAGTTACAAGCACCCCAATGAAACCTGAAAATCACCCGATGTAGTTGCAGGTTAAGCACAACTTATTTCAGAAGTCAAAGAAATAATTTTTCACGCTGTTCTTGATCAGGCAGGAACTAAATTCTCGGTGTGTTCATAAACTGAGAATTTTGAGACTTTGTGGTAGGATATAATCAATATATGAACTAAAGGAATTCTGTTCACTCATTTTGGATGTTGCTCTTGTCCCCATTGTCACACGCAGATAGATAACGTGTTTGCTCCTTTTCTCCATGTTCTGATCCAAAAAGAAAAGTATGAATTATACATGGATAAAGAAATAAGCACACAACATGTTTTGAGATGTTGATATTTTCTTCTCTTGTGCAGTGGGATTTGTTCCTTTTCTTGCTTCATGGTCTTATAGAACATGAACTAATGAGAACTAGTGAAATCCAGAGCTGCCTGCGTAGCCTTGAAGAGCTCCCTTGGCCCTCAGTAAGTAATTAGATATGCATGAACAATAAGTGAAATGAAAAAGTTATGTAAACAGACAATCTTTGTATTTCTATCTCATATAGATACAGCTTATAACCTTCTCATCTTTTGTTCCTTCATAATGCAAAGGAAGGACTGGTTTCCAATAAGCTTCTTTCTGTTAGGAGTGTTTGGCTGAAAGCTGTACTTGTGGGAATCCAACATTTCCTGTGCAGTGGAAACATTTCCAAGAAAATTGTAAACCAGTTTGGAGACCAGCTGGCTCAGTGACCAGTTCTCAGTTCAGTCATTCTTGCTGCCTTCCAGCTGAGAATGATGTGTTGGAAAGGGTCTTCACTGATCAGTCTTGCACTAAAATCCCTGTGCCTCCTACCACCAGAGTGTGAGAGCAGTTGGAACGTTCTAGAGGAGTCTCACTATTCTGGCCACAATCAAAATGTAGGAATCCACCCAAATGCCTTGCTAAAAATGGACAGTATTCCAAGGCTGGTGAGCACTTGCGTTTTGGAGCTGTTTTAACCATTTAAATTGTGGCAGCGATCTTGTCTGAGGAGGGTGTGGGGATCAGAGGGGAGAGTGAGCATGTCTGCAGGCATTCATCCTTGCAGTCAATTCTGCAGTTCATCTAGGTTTTTGCACTGGAAAACCATCAACATGTTTAACCTTGTAAAGTTCTCTGGTTTATATCTGTTTGTTACAGGATTTTGTAAAAGACCTGAAAAGGCTATCCCGAGTGTTTGTATCAGAACATCAGAGAGAGGAGCCCAGGCCTAACCCTTGTGAGCTGACCAGACAATCTCTAGCTACTGTGACAACACAAAGTTAGCAGAGGTGGACTCTGTGGACAGAAATTACTAATGAAGATGCAAATGGAATTTTCAGTGTTTCTGAAAGGATTGGGAGCTCTTTGCTGGGAGCATATTGAAGATAAGGGGTCACTTTGTGCAAAACCTGCACTGGGTTTTCTGTCATGGACATTTTGCCGTGGTGACTCTGCTGAAGGATTTGCATCAGCATATGGATCTCCAAGTCAAGTCTTTTAAGCACCTTGATTGTATCTCAGAGCAGCTGTTCTTTGAACTCAGAGACACTTTTTGTATTTGTGCAGTAACAGGCTGTGACCAAACCCAGGAATCAACTCAAGTTACTTTGTGATCAGAGAGATGGTTTCTTGGTGGCTGTCTCTTAACTCAATGTGACTTCTCATGTCTTTTAACAAGGCCTCTACAGTCAGGGGAAGGAAGAGGTGAACCTGTATGACACAGAGATGTGCCTATATTTATTTTTCATTGTAAGCTCAGTATTGAAGGTTTGATTTTAATTTTTTAAGACTAATTTTAAAAATTAAACCATATGAAATAAATCCACTAGACCATTGATGGCATTACTCATAAAGGCTGTAGATGCTTAAGTGTTTTTCCATCTCTTGTTAGAAACAGAACTTGTAATTTCCCAGGGCTTTTGATAGAAACAAGAGATAAAATATCTGTTTATATTTTTTACAGAAGACAGTATTTTTAAGACACTTTTATAGTTGTAAACATAAATGGCATCTGGCTGCAATTCACTGTTTTTTTATAATCTTTCTTGCCTTGAGTTTGGGTTTTTTCAGTCAGGAAGTGCTGCAGCAAGAGAACTACAGCCTGGAAGAGCAGACAAAGTAGTGAAGAAGCACTGTGACGTTCCCTGGAGAGTGGGTTTTGAACGGAGCCTGTTTCTTGGAGGACAGTGGGCATTTTCTGCCCTTACAGACAGATTGTCACCAAGAGTGTGACCTCCTGTTCACTCCCTTCTTCCCAAGTATTGCCTTGACCTGAGGTTTGGGGCAGGGACTGCTGGTGGGTAGCAGAACATGTTTAGGTGCTCATCAGCTGTCTCATAGGATTCCTTCCCCCTGGCCCAAAGCAGTCAGGACATTATTTCCTTTTGTCTAAGAGTGTGCTATTAGTGTAGGTTTTTCCAGAAAGCAAGTTCTGTGTTATTTAAGAACAGCCTCTGGACAAGGTGAAGTCCAGGGCTGTTTAGCTTGCTAATGAACTAACCTCTTCCCTGTGTAAGGTGAGAAAAGGTAACATCTTGGAGTCAGTGATTCAAGGAAAAACTGCAGACAAGACTCATCAGAGAGAACTGTGGCTTCTGTTAAAAATGTGATACGGAAAGAGAAATCATAGAGGCACATCAGTGTCTGAACTATAATAATTTTTTCTTGTTTTGTTTACTAAGCACTGTATTGAAAAATTTGGCAGGTTCCACCTGCATTCCTCTTTTTAGGGGCTTTCTGATGTGAATGAAAGAGTCCCCAAAAGCAGGCATGCTGCAATACAATGGAACAATTCAGTACAAATTGAAGAGGAAGTACACCATATCATGCCATATCTGCTCCCTGAGGCTGAGTATTATGTGATGTTTTGCTGCAGGCTTATTTGAAATTGTTGTCATAATAAACATTATAAAATGTCTTGTGTTCAGGCTGTCAGTATAGAACTTCTTGGTACTAGGCTGAAGAACAAAACAGGTACCTTGCCACAGGGCATGGGGCAGAGAAAGTACAGTACAGATCTCCTGTCTGGCTTGTCGAGCTTCTGCTGGAATAGAAATTGACTTTGTTACATAGGGAAGGGAAGGGTGGTGAAAAGGGAAGAAGCTAGGATCCATAAGAGGTTAAAAAACAGTGCTCCTGGTTCTGGCATGGATTTTATTTGGGTATCATAAAACTGTTTGTATAGATATTATGGCGACAGCTATTTCCACGAACCCAGCCTACTGGAATTATCCTTCACTAATACAACATGTTTGGAAGTTTTTATTTAAAAGGTGACCGAGCCCCAGGAGCAGTTTCCAGCAACCAGAGAACACAGCTGTGCCCTATGAGTCAGGAGACACTCTGCAGTGGGACCCAGCAGGTAAGAAAACACCTCTGTTCTGTGTTCTTATGACTTACAGTGTCGCTGACTTTTGGGCATCCCACGGCCCCCAGGCACGTTTGCTCTGTAAAACCAGACACCCTACTCTGTATCCAAGGCACAGGGGCAGGTGTGGAGCACAGGTTTTCTGCCTGTGAATGTGAGGCCAGGACTCTGCAGCCCCTGGGCCCGTGGCTACCTCTCAGCACGAGCCCCTCCGGCATTGTCCCTCTGTCCTGGGCACTGCTGCTGGTGCCACAGGTGCTGCAGGCAGGAGAGCAGGAGCTCACTGAAAGCCAGCTCTGAACATGTGGCCTTTCTTCTGCTGGTCTTTCCTATTGCAAACTCACAGATCTCAAAAGAGAATTTGCAAAAATGGTGTTATATTAACTTCTGAATGTGCTGGTCTGGGGTGTTGTGTAACAGGATTTGGGAAGAAGCTCCACCCAACTGACTTTTTTTTTTAAATAACCAAACAAAAACCCCTTTGCTTAGAGAAAGCACTGTCACAGGACCCAAATTTAAGCAGTGACTGGCTTCTTGATTCTTGTGCCAAAAGCTCATATTTCATTCCTCAGCAGTTAAATAGGAGACCTAGTGTTATCACAAACTTGCCTTTGTGTTGTTTTTCTATCCAGCATAGTTCCATGGATGGGTATCTTAGCTGGAGCAAAATAAGGTGGAGCGCATTTTCTTGTGTAGAAAATACCATTTATTGTGGATATGAAAATAGCAACCTTGATTCAAGAGCAGAGATGCAACCCTAGGTGGTACAACACAATTGGTTTGATCATCTGCTGCTCAGCAGTAACTTACAGGAAGTTGGCTTTTGCCTGTTGTACATTACCAAATTTGATATCTGCTGGGCCTTCATTTCTTCCTTCCAAACCAACCAATGTCATACATTAGCAAGTACCATAAAATGTTGTATTTGCAAAAGAAAACATTCATATAAATAGGCTCTTTAGTATCAATTGAAGGTTGTATTAAAAAAAAGTTACATTAATTCAATACTGATAAAAATAAAACTTAGCTTTGATAGCATATAAAAATGCTTCAAACCAAGCATATATAAATAACTTAATTTTGTAAACATAGAAAAAAAATATTAAGTATATATAAAAATAAACATCTGATGCACTGTACAATAAGACACTATCCTTCATAGGCACTGGCATCGTTGAGCAACAGGAATCCCCCGAGATGTTTTTCCTACAAAAACTGCTTTATCACTAGTGCCATGTCCAAAATAAAAGGGAAAAAAAGCAAAGCACTGAGCAAATCTGTAGTGGGCTGTATGAAGACCTCCCCTGCCTCCTCTGGAAAGCTACGGAAGCAGCGCTGGGGACAGAGCCAATATCCCATGCTGCTGGTTCTGCTCATTTTTCCTGCAGCTTTACTGTACTGCCTTGTTTGCTCTTCCTTCTGGGTGTCCACTGAAGGGAGGAAGCTGACACGTTGCAAATCTGGACCGCTGTCATTCTAATCAGTTTTAGAAAACTGTGACAGGTTGCCCATTCTTCCTTGAGGGCCATGGAAGAAGTGTGATGCTGCATTGGACCATGCTGTAACTCAGGCTTTTAGCAAAAGGCTGCGCCTCACCAAAAAAAAAGAGCACTGATACATTGGTGCTAAGATTGTAACCATGACTATCCAAAGATGAAACAAAACAAATTTGTAAGTGAAAGGTTCTGTTATCCTCCCTGATCTAGTCTGAGGAGAAAGCCTTTGGGCAGGTGTGTGTCTCAACTGCTATTTTCTTAAGTATCGATTTAAAATAGCTGTTGTCTTTTCATTTAAAATTCACTATATGGGTAACAGGAAGTAATATAGAAGCTGAGAAACAAAATTACATCTGTACAAAGAGTAAAAGTAGATCTTGGCTCTTGAACTCAAAGGTGGGAAGCGCAGCTAACTTCAGCATGTGCTGGGAAAATGCACCCTTGTACTGAAAGTAACTGTGTTACAGCAGCAGACACTGACTGCAGTAGTGTGGATGCTTGAGTACACATTTCTCACCGGACAAATTCAAAGTGCAAGAGCTTCTTGAACAATGTGGGTTTTTTTGAGCTAATGGAAGCATAACATAGCAGCATTTATTGCTTAGATATATCTAAAGTGATTTTGTACTGTTGTGCTGAAGAATTAAATGAAGTTATTTGGATATTTGAGGTGGCTGTGGTTTTGTTTAAATTTAGGAACATGTGAACCAGCTAGGGATTGTGTTGAACAAACATATAAAGCCTGACAGCAGAATTGTTGGACGAAGTGCCACAGAAATCCCATGAGGTAATTGAATGGGAAGAATCTGTATTTGCTGCAGTGAGACAGCTGGTCACATTATGAACCAAGAAATGTGGTAAAACTATGACCAGGCTATATTTTCAGCTCCTAATGCATTTGGGTGAAAGTGTAGAAGAGCTGATAGAAAAAGCCATTGTGGAAAAATGTTGGAGCTACTCTCACTTGCAGGATTTAAATCCTAGAAACAAGCAGATTACTGAGTACTAACCTACCCATGACAGTGTCACTGTGTAGAATGGTTTGGTTTCTTTATTTCAAAGCACCTGATTCTGCAGTACAGTAAAACTGTGTCCTGAGGTATGGTGGTGTCCACTGATGCTGCATAGCATCGTGGTAATCTGAAACCCCTTACACTGGCTGCAGGCAGTCAGCAAATACATGAAAAAAATCTATCCAGGGTGTAGGATGATTAGTGAATATTGCGCTACTTCCCTCTTCAAGGGGAAGGGAACAGGAAGCCAGCTAAGATAAATGATCTATCTACACAGTCAGGAATTCTGCATTTGGTACTTATCATTAGAAGGTGACTTTGCAGCTCTGCTCAAGAGCTTGTTAAAGGTCTCAAGCCATACAAATACTGCTTCCAGCCTAAGCATACTTAAAGAAAGAAGTTGATCTCTGATGCTGCTTGGAAACAGGAGTTAACTAATACACTCTAAGATTTCTGGCATTGTAAAGCAAAGTCTCTTCCTCTGCACTTTATAGAGCAGCACACCTTTCTTCTCTTCCATGGAGGTTTTCCACTGCTGTTCCCAGGAGGAAAGGTTCCCCACTAAACTTGCTGCATCTCTTGTAAGCGGTGTTGGCTAAAACAAACGATCCTTTTCTCTAACTGTACTTCCATATAGTCCAGCATTAGCTGCCAGGCTCCTGAAGTGAGGCTCAGTGGTGGCTGCCTCAGGAGGCAGCATTTTCCATGACCTTTTCTGACACTGTGTGTCCCTGTGAGCTGTCAGGGGCTCTTCAGTGCCCGGTGGTGCTGCAGCACTAGGCAGTGAGCAGGTGAGCCAGCCGAGCAATCACCAGGGGCTGCCGCTTCGCCATGGAACTCAGGAGCCTGGCGGGGATGGCCGGGGCACCAAGGTCCACCTGGCAGGATTAGAGGAAAGGCTGCAGGCTGGAGTCTGGACCTGTTTTAAACAGAACACTCCTCCAGTCTGGAATAGCTCTGACATAATGAGTCTGTGTTAGGCACAGAAGTAGTTAATGGACAAATGCCATCATTACTGTGTGGTTTGTATCTTTTTCTTCCCAATACTCCACTGACTTTCAAAACTTTGCTTTTTGATGTTACTTCTAGCATGTATGACCCACATTGCTTTTGAGTTTGAGCTTGGATTAAAGTTTACTAGTTTGAGACACACAGTATTACTGAAAATGTGTGTGCATACACTACAGGGCAATATGAAATGTATATAAAATTTAAAAATGCATATATTTCACCTATGCATTGTAAAATGCATGTGCTAATTAATGATATTTTTTTAAATGTATCCTTAGGTTTTAAATAGATGAGTTTAAAGGACTAATGACATTTATCTTTACGTAAGCATTTAAATAAATTTTGCACATTAAGGCATGCTCTTCTGGACATTTTTAAATGCTTATACTCCTCTCTCAAAGAGATCCTGCTTTTCAAATGGGTTTAAAAAATGGATTATAAGATTATCATTTTCTTATTCTTAACTGGAATCCTAATCTTAACTTTTGTATCAAGTGTGAAGACTAATGACTTTGGTTAGAAAAATGCACCAAGTATTTTCACGGATTTTGAAAACAGTATAATCAAAGGTAGACTTGCTGTGTCCACAGCTAGGCAGAAATGCAAACAAGACTCCCCATATTGGCTCACCACATGAGAACACAACATACACTACAATTGCTAATAAACCTTTACAGAAGAAATTCATATCCAAGGAAGCAGCCTTGAATGCTGTAAAAACTTGGGAACATATGCTTAAACACAATCCTAGTGAGAGTCTGCACTGAGAAGCATGAAAGAGGTAACTTTGTGGTCACTTCATAAGGTTCATGGAGTCTAGCATAAGGATTGTATTTTTTGTTGTTTACCAGCTTTCAAGTGTTCTGCTGTGTAACAGCTTTTTACATTCACAGTTGGACAAACAGAAAAATCCTTACCTGTGCCATGTAAATAACTCTGGTGATCTCTCTTCCATTCACTATGTCAGGTTCCAGTATCCAAGCACTTGGCAAAATCTCCCCTCTCACTGCTTCTTTACAAGGGTGAGGCATAGATGCATCATAGACAGACTGCATAGCCAGGACAGACAAGTTCTCCTGCACATGACAAGGTGTAAAGATGACAATTTGAAAAATTTTATGCATATAGCAATGTTTTCTTTGTTTGCGATGAGACATATTTCTCACATTATTTACTTAAAAGACTAGTCATTTTTCATGTTATCTACTAAATATGCTTTTTGTCAAAATCCTGCCTGTTTGCAACCAGAATATACTGTGTTACACTTGTGTTACTGTCTGATGGGCCTTGGTTGGCAATTGTCATTCACAGGAGGGTTTTACACATAATTCACTTGTGTGATACTGGCATGGCTTTCCTTTCTGCTACACTGGCCATTCTGCAGGTATGAAGATTGACTTTCTCTCCTTTATCCTTGAACCAGATTATCAGAACAACTCCTTTTCTGTGCTGCAGACAGAATGTTCACTTTACCTCTTTGGCTTCTACAGTAATGCAGCAGAAATCCCGGGGCTGCTTTAGGTAACACAGGGAGGTATCAGTCACTAAATACACTGGGGAAAAAAAATAAGAAAGGGGAATTAGACTTTGACAACTTCAACTTGTCCGAGTTTCCCCCACCCCTTCCATGCAGATATATATTTTATTTTGACTTGCTGCCTGGGAGCAGAGCTCTGGTTCATATGCTGTAATATATAATTTAAAATGCTTTTTCAAGCCACTTCAGGTTTATCTTTACTTGCAAACTGCTGTCTCTAGCTCCACTTCCCAGCAAGATGTGTTTGATATCAGCCTTAGAAAAGTCTTGCAAAGCTGAAGCTCCCATACTAAATAATGAAATTGTTTATTTACACCTGAAGAAATGGAGCAAGATCCCTTTAACTTTCTTCCTGGCTGCCTACACCCAGATGGTGATGGTGACTGTCGTCTGCTACGTGTGAGGATACTCACCCAGGTGAATGTGGCTGGTTACCTTCTTGTGTATTCGAGCTGTGTTGATAGAGCTGTCGTAGAGATGCCTTTTGCCAGGATCTCTCACCAGTCCCCACACATAGGGAAGTGGTCTTTCTATCACTCCTGCTCCCAGAAATCCATGCCTTGTTGCTGAAGGGAAGACTTTGTAGTACACCTGCACTTCTTTTTCTGTGCACTGATATCTGTCAAAGCCAAACAAAAGCTATTTGCCCACAAGAGGGGTAGGTACAGAGAAAGGCCTCCCCTTACACAGACCTGCCAGAAACTTACTTCCACCCAGCTGCTGCTTGGCATGTGTAGAGGTTCCTCAGGTTGTGAGAGCATGCTGCCATTACCTTAGAAAACAATGAAAAATGACACCAGCTTCACTCAAATATTCCAGCTAACACCCCACACTCTCCTCTGCACCCCATGGCTGCAGCCTGGCTCACTTTTACCCATCCTTCAAAATCGTTCAGTGTCTGTACCTGACAAATAGGTAACTGTTTGTGATGTAGAACAAGACTTGTCCCACCCATTTTTACTACAACTTCCAGGAGGAGTAAGTGAAAACTCTGTTTTTTACTTACCTCAGTGGTAGCATTAGCCAAGATATGTTTGGATAAATCTTGGTATCCTTTTGTTGAAGAGGAGTTGACAGAAATAGTTAATCCATGAGTGAACCTACAGCTGGTGCCACTTGAAGGAAGAGGTGGCTGAATTCTGCTGGCTTCTGCAGGAAATAAAAAGGCCAGAGAGGGAATAAAAAATTTAAAATACAACCCCACCACTCTTCTTAAATTGTAGGGGCTTAAACTCTCCACTGGAGCCCCCAATCCATCTGATCCTAATGAAGGAGTGATAACATCCCTTGCCTAGACATTCTGTGTTGGTAATTACACTGCAGTTATATCTTGCAGTACTGAAGCTTTAACTGTTATTGCCACATGTAAGAAAATAAAATAAGGAGAAATAGCTTACCTCTTGAGGCTAAAAATAAGGATTTACTTGTACAATTCTATACTCATTGCAGATTTGGGCCCCATACCCCTTGCCTACTTCTTTCATTCAAAATGTTATACTAATATTATCTCAAACAGCTGTACTTTAATGTTACCATATCAAAAGACCAACTTCAGAGGAAGCAAATCACCATTTAATATTTAAAGAAATTCCAAGCAAGCTCTGGCTACTAGTTGATGGTATTTTTCTGAAGTCATGTAAAGGTAGGGACACCCTTGAAATACCCAGATTCAAATTAGATTTTGATTTGCATGAATGATAAATCTCATTAGGCTTTGGGATATGACTTAAAAGAAGCAAATCTATGTTTTACTTACCAAATGTTGAATCCTTATGCAATTGCTCTAATGTATAAAGCTGACTATTTCTGACAGCTGAGCGACCTCGTGTATCTCTTGAAACCAAAGTATTTCCAGAAGAAACCTGATTAAAGAAAGTGCAGAAGTGGGAGCGTTCATTTGAAGTGGGAAAAATAAATTGTGTTACATCTGCAGTGGAATATTAGTAGCAATTCTGCCTTACAAGGTTGGAAGCTTCTCTTTATCATGAGGTAACCCCCTTTGCCTTTCCCCTAGTTATGAAATTATACTTTGACTTGGGAAATCTAGCAAAGCAAGTGTAAGGAACTAGCATGGGTCCATACTTCAAAAGTGACTTCAGAAAAGTCCATTTTCACAAGTGGAAACTCTTATGTCAATGCATGTATCATTGAGGGAGGCACACAGAATATCAGATGCTATCAGATTTATCACAAGATAAGGTCTGTTGTTTCTAAAACATTTGGCAGATCTCTGATAGTTGCATAGGCAGAAGTAACTATCTGGTTTTTTATCTATGAATTTAAAAAAACCCCAAAAAACTGAAAAATAAGTGTCATTGTCCTTTGCAGTTTCATTAAAAATTGCTCCCTCACCCCATGTCACCCATCTGTGTACTGGTAGTACAAACTTGTCCTGCTTCATAGCTGTGGCAGAATTGAAATAATCTCAAAAACTGTCTCTGTTCCTACATAATGCCTCTGTGCTTGAGGTGTCAGGAAACATGGGTCTCACACAGCAGTGGTTTCTCACCTGCCCTTCCTGGCTGCTGAAGTTACTTGCAGTGTATGTGGCAGTATTACTGCTGTTGTAACCAGATGTTGGGCCAGAGGAGAGGCTGAGGCTGGAGTCTGTACATAAAGTGCTTGTACTTGCAAGAGTCTTCAGTCTTGCTTCTTCCTGTAATAGGCATCACAGTATTGCAAACAAAAAAAAAACCAAAACCAAACCCACCCCAGCACTGAAAGTTGAAAAGAGGGACCTAAAGAAATCCCACAAACTTGCCATTCAGAAAGCATTAAATAAGCAGGTCTGTTTAAAAGCCTAGGATCATATAAACCATAGAGTGAATGACCCTGTAAAACTTGGCAGTCTGGGAAAATGCAGATTTTGCTGTTTTCTCCACATATAAGAGTTCAGACTATCAAACTAATGCTAGGATACTTTTAAGAGGAAGAAGTTTTATTTAAAAAATGTCTTTTCAGTCCCATTTGTTGCTCTTTGTCTACTTCTCAAGCCCCTGACTAAACTTGCTGGTCAAATACAGTTGTTAAAGACTAAAGATTTTACTTTACCAATGCAACTACTCAATGCTAGAAGACCAAATAAAAATTACATATAAAGGAATTCCTGAGAACTTCAAGATTATGCATACTCTCTATTATGCTCACCTTCTGTAACTGAGAAAATATTTGTTCCCGTATCCGTCTTTTCTCTTGCTCTGCTCTCTCCCTAAGTTTGTCCCTAGCTCTTGCAATTTCAGTTTTGGTTTCCTCTCGTGCCCTCTGATAGTCCCGGAGCAACAGTTCAATGTCTGAAGGGTGCTGAATGCTTCTTCTTTTTGGTTCTTGAACTCTGTAAGAAAGGACAAGTAAGGGCAAACACACATAATTACGTGAAATACAATGAGAAAATCACATTTCAATTTAGAACAGGAAAACCTGCCAGAAAAGCAATTAGAACCACCACACCAGCCTCCAAAAAGCTTCTCTTTGCTCACTAATGGCTAAGTAGACCTAAGACTTGGAAAATTACTCAGATTGCAAGTCCAGTTAACTACTGAGATTACTACAGTGGTTTCTAAATCAGGTCTCCATATGATATAAAATTATGGCTTTGGCATATCACATACAAGATTACTCTGTTGGGAAAATAACTGTCTCCTGACCACAAAGCATTTAGGGAATATGGTGGGGAATGAGAAACTGGAATTCTAAACAGTGAAGTGTTGCAGAGCTTTTCTGATAGTTAAAAGGAAACTGAACTCAGTGGCTTTTAAGTTAGTGAAGGAGTGTCCTGGTTTCTGCCAGGACAGGGTTAATTTTGCTGGGAGGGGGCATGGCCAGGACACAGAGGTTATTCTGTACCACCTCAAATCATTGCTGTCAGTGGGGTAAAGAGGCTTTTCTGGGGAGAAGAGGTTCTTTGCAGCTGAGATGTGGCAGAGGGAGCCATCCCATATTGTCTGTTCTCTGGGGGTTTTCCACTTGAATATTTTCTTACACCTTTTGTTATTAATGCTGTTGCTGTTACTGTTCTTTTTCTTATCTTATTGCTGTTTCCAGCAAATTGTTCTTATCTCAATCCATGATCTTTACCTTTTGTACCTCCAGTTGGAGGGGAAGGGGAAGCAGCACTGATTTTAGTGGGAGTACTAAATTGGAGAATACCATTCCTAAATCACAACAAGGAGTGAGAAGACAAACTGGTCTCTAATCAGTCCAGACTGAATACTTGGCTGTCCCCATCTATCATACACATATAATAAATTAGGCACTTATGGACTGAAATAAAACTAGACCCAAGATTTTAATGAATATTTTCTAAAATCAGGCATGTGTTTTTCCTGAAAGCATTTTCTATCCCAAAGGTTTATGCACCCACACTGAGAGGAATTCTGCCCCTGAAGTCTCAGATGTCAGTAAGAACCATTAATGTGCTCCCATTGTGAACACTGAATGAACATCAGGCCTAAAGAGAGGTTTCTAGTGCCCTACCTGGTGTTTTCCACCACATCTCTTCTCAGCTGTTGCAGATATTCTCGGCGTCTGCTGGGGAGATCTAGATCCCTCTGACTTGCATCCAGAGTCTGGGATAGACTCAAGTGCTTTTGGGGGCTCAGGCTTCGGCTTCTTTGGTATCTTTGTAGCCTTTTTACTCTTTCCTTCCTCAGAGTTTCAATAGTTCTCATGTGTCTGTTAGGGAAATGTGATTAGAGTGACAAAAATGCACCCTGCAAAGTTACATTTTCTGACTTTTTAAAGCACTTAAATATTAGGTAGATTTGTAATGTAAAATTTTTATAGACTCTAATACCGTCTAATACCTCTTTGTCTACATGCTGAGAGATGATGTAGAAATTCTAAAATGCCACTGCTTTTCTGACAGCAGGAAATGTACAAGAGGGTTGTGATTACTGCTGGTAATGGCTGAGAGGCAAAGTGAGGATGGAGACTAATGTAGCTGCTTCCAAATTTTTTGTTGCAACAGTTTCACAAACTGAGTTCTACAATCACAAGAATTGAGTAGCTTGATTTTTAAAAAAAATTATTTTGTATATTTATGGGGGGTTAAAAATTGTTTTTATTTTTTCATAGAGCATCATTTATTCACAGAAGCATGAATGGGATATTTCCATAAATAGGATGGATCCATCATTTTTACATTGCAATAAATCAATTAAATATATTCCCACATCACCAGGTACACATGATAACTCTCGTGGCTGCCAGAAATTTTAAGAGTGGGATGAGACTAGATTTGAATTACACCAAGTCACTTTTCCCTGTTTTCTTGGAGTAACCCCAAAATTTTGTCCTAAATGCATTGCCTAGCAGCTTTTAAAATAAAGCCTGATAGTGTATCTCTTCACACATACTTCACTCAGCGTGACTAAGTGATTAAGTGCTCATTACTAAATGCTATTTAAGCTGCAGGAAGTGTATTAAAAATACTGAAAACAACACTACATTAAGTAATCTACCTTTCATAAAGTTGCTGCTTCACTGGAATTGCCCCTGGCTCATCCACAGTTCCTCTCTGAAGGACCCTCAGCAGGGCGTCTGTTTCCCCAATGCCATAATTGAGCTTGGCTTCCGTCAGTTCCACTGTGAGGGGATGCTGGTGCAGATCCAGGTGAATGCCAGACATGATCTGGGCACGCTCTCTCTGAAGTCTCTTGATCTCTCTGCTCCTGCTGTCACAAGACTGGTAATTCCCTTCCATTTCTGTTGCTTGTGTACTTCTAGGCTTCTTCTCTGCCTGGCTTCTTAAATCGGTCACGCTGCCACTCAAGCCGAGCAGCAAAGGAGGAGGGCTGCTCTTAACACCACACCAGTTGCTAAATTTATTGTGTATGGGTAAGTCACGGAGACTGTAGCTCCGGGGCCTGTATGGCTTTGCAGAAGAAGTGTTCTTGCTGAGAGGAATTTCAGTGTCACATTCACTTCCAGTGACAGAATCTGTACTGTCGTCTCGGAAGGAAGTCTGCACATCACTCACATCAGAGACTGGGGGAGGGCAGCTGTTCTCAGTCTTCCAGAAGAAATCATGAAATTGTAGCGAAGATGCTTCTACCAGAGGTTCTGAGGATGTGCCAACGTTTGTCTTACTTGAACAAGTGGCACTAATTTTTTGATTAAAAAATAAGTCAGCATTTGGAGAAGGGTAGTTACGAATCAAAGCAGTATCAGAATTCCTAGTGTACTTTTCGTGCCCAGTTCCACCTGAAGAATCTCTTCCACCCCTTGTAACATACATACAGTGAAGAGAACGTGCCACTGAACCCTGGTCTCTGACATCATCTGCTACAACTTCGCTGTGGCCTGACACCTCCAACATACTGCTGGAGTGATACAGCCGCTCTGCACAAATGGTAGTGTGGGTGTCAACCCTGAGTCTATGCTCTTGTTCCAAGTCTTTTGAACCATCCTGTCCTAAAAGTTCTTTGGCTGCTTTCTTCTCTGAGAAAGTTCCAGGTTTCTTTCTTATGCTCTTGTGTTCTCTAGAAGTGCTTGATTCACTGTCTGTCTGTGAAAAACTGTCCACATGACGTTGCATGCTGAACTGTGGACCTGCCCTCGGCTTTCTCTGGGTGTGAAGAGGACTTGAAGCAACGCTGGAATATCCAAGGGGTTCCTTAATAGGGCAGACAGACTTGCTAAAAGCAGTCTGGCTGCTGGGACTAGCGCTAAGAGTAAGAATAGGTGAAGAGGCCCTATCGACTAGCAGGGTATTTTTGTACCAAAATTTTCTTTCAGCTGGAGTCTCTGTTTCATTGACGCTTCTTTTATCCTGAGTGTAAGATGTTGGAGATTGAGGGGTGCTATTAGTAGGGCTGCTAACTACAGTGCATGAAGAACCATCTTGCCCTGAACTTGGCAAAGATGATGTGAGGGGTGAAACTCTGGTACTGGCAAAAGCAACGTTCTGCTGTGCATTTAGTGATGTTTTTTGAAAATGTAAGATAGGGATGGAAGTTTTGGGTAAACAAGGCAGATGCATAAAGGAGTCTTCCAGGATGCTGTCAAGACTGTCATGGAAGTCAGAATTGCTCAGGCTTTTCATCCCTGTTTTTTCTTGTGTTCTTTCATCAAGAGAGAGTGTTTCTTCTTTCCTTTTGGGAATCTCTCCTACTCTATCTGCACCAATTTTTTTCCAATCAACATTTACTGCCTGAGCTGCCCTCAATTCCTTTTCTGTTTTTGCCTCCACTTGTTTTTCTTCATGTTTGCTTTGAGGTTTTTCCAAAATCTCGGTCTGAGTGCCTACATCCATTGTAGTCTGAGTACAGCTATCTGACCTAATAGCCTTTACAGCACCTTCAGTTCCTTTTTGGTTGATTTTGGCATTCTGCTCATTATCTATAATACTCTGTTGGGAAAGGTTTCCCAGCAGCTCAGATGTGTTCTGAAGAAGCTGTGACAGATGCATGGACAGGTTCTGCATGCTTGTCCAAGAAGGAGGTTGATGAAGTAAATCTCTGCTTGTTTCCTCCTTTTTTGCAGAAACATCTGTGTAACTTCTCTGATGTCTTCTCTGCCTTTTATACCTTCCTGTAGCTGCTGTTTGTGTTCCTTGCTCACAGGTAATCCCTGCTGGTTTTTTGGACGGTTTTTGAGACTCTGAAGGATATAATAGTACAATTTCGTCAACCTGCATTGAAGAGTTACCAGGCTGTGCAGAAGGATTCTCAAGTTCAGCAGTGTTGTTTTCTGAGTTAGTTTCCAATGTTTCACTGGATATGTTGCTGTACTGTTTGGTACTGTCACTCGAGTATGCTGATTGAAAGTCTTGCCTGACACTGTCCCATTCTTGAAGACCTTCAATGCTACTCAAAGTGCTTGACAAGACTTTTGCTGTAGCATATGAGCTTAGATGAGAACGAAAAGGAGAATTTTGAGAGTTCAATCCATTGTCTACACTGGAACATCGCATAACTTTACGATTTTCTGTATTCAAAGGAATTTGATTGCAAGAGACATCACTTGCGCTTCCAAAAACGTACTGTTTCCAGCCAATCTTGCAGGCTCCATCTTGTTGCCATGGGTGTATGTATGGGTTGATATCACTTGATCTAAAATGCATCACATCTTTATTATCTTGCAAAAATAAATCAGTTTCTGACTGGTATCCAGCTTCTTCTCCTTTCCCTTCACTACACTGAGCTACAGAACTGCTCTTTGAAGTGACATTTGTTTCTGCACGCACAGAAGTGCAAGCTGTGGGCAGTAAGGATGATGGAGATTGACTAGCAGAGTCCTTAAAAGACTGGCTACTTTGGCTTTTTGCTGCAAAATTTTGTAAGTTTCTGGGATCACAGTTTGCAAGCTTCTTAGTTTGTCCCATTTTTTGCTGAAATCTGGGTTTAGATTTGACTTGCAGAAAGTTCTTGGATTCCTGCTTTGAAAATCTTTCAATTCCTTGAAGATCATCTTCAGTTGGTGATGGAGGCTCAACACTCATACTCAAATCTTGCAGTGATTTAGATGCAGAATATGACAAAGGATCTGCCTTAGATGAAGTTTCAAAATTATATTCTGTATCAGAGAAAACAGCAATAGCTGGAGCTGATACTCTGTGATTTTGGAAGTAAGGTCTCCGTCCACTTTGTTTACAGCCCTTGGCACTCCGTGTGGTAGAATATGATCTTTTGCTCCTGAATTGCACCTGTTTGGATTCTTGAGGAGTTAAATCATGGTTTTCTAGCAAAAACTTTATTGAGGTTGTTTCATTATTTTTCACAGAAAAATGGAATCTTTCTGATTCCAGAGTATTATTCCTCATTATAGCGTCTCCCATTGTTGAACAAGTATCTGCCTCAGCATCAGCAGCAGGGCTGTCAATGCTTGAACATATATTATTTTTGCAAAGTAAAATCTCTTTTCTACCATCTCTGCTTGTTCTATCTGGCACCTGTTCTATCTGTTCACCTGCAGGCACATACTGACATTTATTTTGCAGATTTGCAGGGTTTCTTTCAAAGTCCAAGACAGTGTGGTATGGTTGCCTGGGACCTGGGCTTCTGTATGTGGGATATGCTGGAAAAAATGAATTGCAGGTGTATTCAGGATCCACTTGAACATCTCTTGGGTACAGATTTTCCAACACTGTAACTTCTGAACCTGTTAATTCATTTGGAGAATTTGAGGATGCACTAGTTTGCTTTTCAGCAGGTTCTCTACTTAATGTTTTTCTCTGCTCTGTCTTTACTCCAAAGTGTTCAGCCTCAATATTTGAATGCAGTTCTTCCTTACTTCTCCTAAGTGTATGTCTCATTTGTCCCTCTTTAATAAGAATTGCCCTTCTAGTATCCCATGAAGGTAATGATGGTAGTAAAAGAGAATTATCATTTGGTATATTCTCTGTCTGTTTGTTGCAAGCTTCTTGTGGTGGAACTTTATCCCAATGATGCTGATTAATTTTTGTATCACTGTCAGGTTTTTTACTTCCATATGCAGGTTGCCCATCTACAACAGAATTTTCATATGGAGAACAATCTATGTCTGACACTGGACAATGCCTGTTTTCTTTTGCAAGAGAAAGTAAAATACTTCCTGAAGCACATACTGGCTCATCAAATACCACAGCTTTATCAGACTGAGTGTCTTGTATTTGCAAAACAGCAAGTGGAGACTGTTTCAATATATTTGGATGTGAAGTATCATATGTGCTAGTTTCACCATGGCCTATATCTGCAGTTAAAGGAAATTCTGAAAAGGCTGTTAAGGCTGGGTAATTGACTCTTGAAAATGATTGGGGAAAATCTTCTTTTACAGAGCACACATCTGCAGAATTGCAGGACACTTTCTCAGCCAAACAGCTGTGCTGAAGTGAGTCCTCAAGCTGACTAAATACTAGAGATTTTGAGTCCCCAAATAAAGAGGATGTGTTAAAAGCACTGAAGTTCTTGGAGCTTTGAAATGATGTCTCAGGTGGAGTGTCTTCTGCAGAGTGTGATGGAAGAGGCTTTGATTCATTAGGGCGACTCTGTCCTTGAGTCTGGAAAGTGAGCAGACCCAATTCTGGTACAGTCACACTACCAGTGTTACTGCCATATTCTGAGAACTCATGAATTTTATCTTCTTTTATGTCACCACAATTCTGGAAATAACCTTGAACAATTTTCTCCTTTTGCTCTGTTCCCACAACTTTTTCAGAGAGTTTATTACTCTGAGCATACATGCCTTCTGCAAGTGCAGAATTATTTTCCTTTCCATCTCCTTTTTGAGAAACACCAGGAAAAGTTAGAGATGCACTCGAATCAGTTGATTCACTTTCAAAGTATTTAGTTTCTTCAGAGAGAACAGTATCATTTTTACCTGTGTCTCCATTGCTGACAATTAAACTATCTGCAGATGATGCTGAACAATTCAGAGGACCAGGAGAACATTCAGAACTGCCCAAGTTTCTACTATAATTTAGAATGTCTTTACTATAATGTGGATTTTCCTTTGGAGACTTGTTCAGGCCTTCCAAAAGTGCTGAAGGCTTCTCAGAAATAGTGTTGCCTGGTTGGTCTATACAGCCCTCTTCAGAAGCCTCATGTTCCTGGTTTTCTGGGGGCTCATGCTGATATCCATCTGCGCCAGGAAAAATGGCATTTTCACATTTACTGTTTTCTGTAGGATAGCTTGCACTTAAAAATCTCTTCTCATCATGCGTTGGTGAACCCCCCAAGTGAGACACTGTCTGAGTTGTATTAATATTCTGAAATATTTTTTGGGCAGAGCATTCTAGTAAAGAGTGGGTTTTTCCCAGCCCTATATCTTCCATCACTTTCTCTGAGGAAGACTGCAGGTTTGAAGTATCCAAGACTAGTGAATCAGGCACAGTGGTATCCTTTACCTCTTGAGCTGTATCTTCTATGGAATTAAGACAGTCTTTTAATAATTTATTGACCATTAAATCCATACTGTGTTTCTCATAACTATTATTAATATCCTGTATTATATCTTCAGAAGAATCTGATTTTTCCAAGAAAAATGAGCATCCTCTGGCCCTTTGCTGAAGTGCAGCAGTTCCAGACTCAAGACCACCCGCACTGTAGGGAGTGAAAGAGCTGTTCTCATTGACAGGCTGTGCAGATATGGCATAATCAGGTGCATTTTTAAATACAAAGGATTCTTCCTCCTGCCTCTGCTGCATGGTCCTGGTTTGCAGAAGAGCTACACTCTTACTTTGTGTTTTATCTGGAAGATGCTCATCTTCTCCTGTTTTGCTGGCTATAACAGATGTACTGCCACCCATCTCACTCTCCACTGATGTTTCATAGTAAGGCAGAACAGCTCCAGTTCCAAGAATGCTGTTAGATGGCTTTGTACTTCCTTTCAGTGCAGTAGGAACATCTTCAACAAGATGGGAATCATCACTTCCTCCAAGATATAAAGGCCGGTTTACAGACTGAAATGGTGAGTCTTGAAGTTCTTGGGTTTTTTCTGTACGCTTCTGTGATGCTGGTGGATTTAGTTGCTTGCTAATGTCTTCATTATTTCCAGAAAAGCTGGTAGACACCCACTGGCTTTCTCTTAATATTTCATTTAATCTGCTGTCATCATGTGTCATTTGGTAGCTGCCCTTGTTTTCAGGGAAGAGTTCACCCAGGTTTTGTAAAAAGATCAGTTCTACCTCCTCTTTGTTTTCTACAAATATCTGCTTTTGGTCGTATGCTTTGGCCATTTCTACCAGCTTCATCAATTGCACTTTCTCTTCCTCAACTCTGGAGCCTAATTGATTGAATTCACAAATATCAGAATTTTTTCTCACAATACCTACATTCAAGTTTTCTGAAGTACCAAACTCAGGAGATTGCACAGAGCAACTCATATCCGTATGTCTGTCGAGACTTGTACATTTTTGTTCAGTTCCGTATTGGTCAATAGCAGCACTATCACCATTTGAATATTCACATGCATCAACTACATTTCCTATCTCTGTAACAGAGTCCACTGAATCACCATCCTCACTCATTTCAGTAGGGTCATGGTATCTTGAATCATCTTCTAACAGTATATTTGGTTCTACTTCAGAAACCATCAGGTACCTTTCAGGGATCTTAAATTGATCTAAAATTTCTTCCTTGTCACCTCTCTCACAATACACTTGATGTAGAGCTGGAGACTGTTCATTAAAATAAATATTTTCATCTGTGCATATGTCTTCTTGCCTCATAATAACGAGCTCCTCAGTGTTTGCCATGGTAATTTGTTCTTCACTCCCAGTCACTTCACATTCATTAACTTTGTCTTCCTGGGGCAAGCAGTTTGGTACACAACGCTCAATTAAATTGTTAGATTTTATTTGTCCTTCATTTTCAAGTTTTGCTGAACTATTTCCTTGCCTCCTTGGGATTAGTACTGTTTCAACTACATTCTCTGTTGTTCCATTCATCTGTGAAAGCCCACTGCAAGTATCAAAGAATCCCAAAGTATTCTGAATAATATCTGTTGTATGGGAACACACAGCTGAAGGAGTGGTTTTGGGAGCATCAGAAAGCTCTGGCAGTGAATAGGTGCCTATTTCTATTTTCTCACTTTTTTCTTTTAAGCAAAATCTGCTTGGTTCAAGTTGGCTGCCATAATGCACAAGTGCTTTTGATTCCTGAGTATGTTCTGCCCCTGTGCTAGTTTCCTGCAGTTCATCTTTGTCCACCTCTTCATGTGTCAGGCACAGATTTGTATTAAACTCACAGTGAACTTCACAAGCTGCAGTATCAGCAGGTTTCTTTGGATTCAGAGCTAGACTGATGTCTTTAAAATCCTTTCCACCCCTGTCTTCAGCTACACTTTGGACTTGGGCTACTGGTCTGTCAGGTAAACTTTTAGTGTGTCTGGATTTAATTTCCAATGCACTTTTTTCTAAGTTGCTTGCTTTATTGATTGATTCTTTTATTTCTTCATCCCTGGCTGTCCCTGTGTTCTGAAAAGGAGCCATGGCTTCTTCTGTATCCATTTGTATGTTTCTGAAAAATTCAGGTTCTTTATTTCTATATGACCTCTCCTCTTGAGAAATGGCAGCTGATGCATTTGTGTTGCATTCAAATTCCCCCCCCAACTCTGAATTTGCATCATGTTGAATACAAAAGATGTCCTCTTGGCAATCACTTTCAAAAAATGCTTCTTTCTCTTCTCTAGATTCAGGTAAAGGTTTGTTCTGTGTTTCTGTTTCCAAGAGAACAGAGGCATCAAATTCTGCAGAAATGTCAGTTGTCTTGTGTGTAGTGTTTTTCTGCCCTGTAAATTTTGAAGAGCATCTTGGGCAAAGACAGCCAGAATGTACATCAGAACAACTTTCTGCGACACTGACTTCCCCAGTAAGATTAGATGTAGCATCACAGTCTCCTTTCACTATTGTGACATGCTCCAATAGTTTATCATCATTTTCGGTCTCAGATGCACTTTGAAAAAGATTAGCTTTAGTTGAAACTTTGTAAAATAGGCTTGAATTAGATTCTGGGAGAAAATTATTTTTATTTTCACAAATAGCAGGAAAGGACTTGGTGTTTTTCCCATTTACATTCAGTAGGAAATAACTTTCTTCACTTACCACTAGGTTTTTGTATTTGGATGAAAATTCTTTCTGAGCTACAGCCTCAGAATTCAATGCATTGTGTTCTTTGCTTTCACTGCTTTCTTCTCTTATGTTATCAGTGCATAATGCAGAATTTTCTGAAATTTGCTGGGATAAGCAACTTGCCCAATTATCTGCTAGAGCACATTTAGGGGAATAATCGTTTGAATCAGGTTTGCATTTGAATTCATAGTGATTTAGTGAAGACAAGTCTTCATCCTTTGGTATGTATTCTTCATGATCTCTGAATGAAGGCACCTCTGGCACAATGTCTGCCAAGCTATCTGTGCTTATTTCCATACAGATTCTCTCCTTTTGAGACATCTCTACTGGTGTTGCAGACTGGTCATAGCTTGCACTGGCAGCAGCAACTAAAGGGTGACATTGATCTGTTGTCTTCTGTGAGGAAAAATCTGTCTCTGCTGTTACCTCTGCAGGTGTTTGCTCATGATCTGTTTCTTGCATTGTTTCCAGATTATTCTCCCCAGACCTGGGGAGCTCTTCTGTATCAGCTGATTCTGCTCCTTGTCCAGCCAGCACCTGAAGCTTGTAACTGCTCACTAGAGAGCAGTTCTTGTTTGTTAAGTCACTGAGAAAGAAACCTTCATCACAACATGTTAGTATTTTTTGTACGGGAAAAGGCTGCCCGCAGTTTCCAAATTGGATTTGTTTTACTGCAGATGTCTGTGTTGAGGTCATATTATGAGCAAGTCCCATAGAACACACAGCAGCAGGTGCACTGACAGATGCACTTCCACTGCCTGAATCTATCACACTTGATTTTGTCATCAAGTTCTTGTAGTCATTGTCAAGCTCATCTTTTGAAAAAGTTTGGGAAAAGTCATCTTCTAAATCTGCATCTACACAGCCATTTCTCTGCTCCACAATTTGCACAGGCAACACAGAGATAAAAGGTGTCTTTTTTGGAGTGTGATCTTTTGGCAACTCTGGATGAGTTGTGGGGAGGGAGTTCTCTTCCTTAGGTACCAGTGACAAGCAGTTTGGAGTGGAGGTGCTTTTCAAGCAGCTGAATGTTTGTGCACATTCAGTAGCAGACCTGTAAGTAGACAATTCACCCAGTTGTTCTTGTTCAGGATGGTGTGACCTTGAATGTTCATAATAATCATGCTCTGCTGAAGTAGGAACAAAAGAGGAACTTAGTCCTACTGAGCTAGCAAATGAGGACATTACATTTTGAGATTCCAAGGAAGAATTTTCATTAGCGTTTGTCCATCCCTTAAAAATCTTATTTAATGATCCGCTCTCAGAAGCCGTGCTTGCAGTTGTTGTTTCAGGTAAAGGTACTTCCAACGTGTCAGAGGAGAAAACTGAGTTGATTTGGTTTACATGATGTGGACTGTGAGTAATGCTGTGAATCTGCTTAGAGCCAGAAACAAAAGAAACCTCAGCAGCTGACTGCTTTAGATCATCTTTCTTTAGCCAAAGTTCTGGTTTACTCAAAGGGCACAGATGAGCATCTTGAAATTCCAAGTTTTCATGGGAAGAAGATGCTGTTATTCTGGGGTTGCTGATGTCAACCTTTGAGTCACAGGAGGACCAGGCATCATTAGTAAGCAAAGGATTTCCACTTGTATAGTACAGTCTGCTTTCAAGAGACCTTTCTTGTTCTACAAAGGGGACTTTTGTTCCCTTCAGCAACTGCTTGCAAGCATTACTGGAAGCAGTCTGTGGCTTGGTGTTCAAATAAAATGAACTGCTCAGCTTCAGATCATAGTTTGTCCCTTCTGTATCTCTGTCACAGGTCTTGGATTCTTGGTCTTCCTCAATATGTATACCCGGTAATTTAGGAGTTTGTAATTTCCAGAAAATCTCTGCTGGCACTTCATCAGATGAATCAGATTTGGATTCTTCTACCAGATCTTCTGCTGGCATCTCTTCTCCATCAGCTAGGCTATCCAGAGAAAAGCTTCTTTCAGCCTTTCCCAGTCTCCTATGAGATGCATATGATGTCACCAAAGACGAAATATGGTTCTCGGTTCTGCTTTTGGAAAGCTTAGCTGCCTCATGATGGGCCTTTAATTTGTGAAATTGGCTTGTATTTTGCTTTTTGGCTTTGTTTTCCTTTTCTATCAGAGAGTCTTGTGACATTTGACTGTCGTCACTCTCAGAATCTTCTGGATTGGCAATACATTTATTTCTTTCAAAATCTTCCAGCTTCAGTTTCTCTGGGAAAGCTTTTGCATAAGCACAGGAGAGCGAATCTACAGAATAGGAACTGTCAGTATCAGAAATATCATTTTCATCATCCTCTTGACAGTTCCCCAGCACATCTGTGGCTGTCTTGGACACTCCAGCATTTAGCATCTCAGCACTGTGCCACTTTTTTTCAACAGAAGATAGTGGTGTCTGTGAGTTCATCTTAGTGAGATTTCCTACTGATGTCGCTGCCATCAGAAATTCTTTCTGTTCCACTGATGATTTCTCATGACTTGTCAAGGCTGAGTTTGCCTCTCTCCTCCAGTTCTTGACTGTTTGGTTTAGATGCACTGATGGTGTGTTTCCATGCACTGTTTTCTTCATTTGTTTAGGAAAGTTTTCTGGAGAAGACCTGTGGCCTTTTCCATTGATATCCATTCTATTCTTTTTATTGGATACCTGAGCTCTATTTTGTGCTACATTGCTACTGGCAGGCTGACTTAAATCTCCTAGCACCTTTGATTTTGTCATTCTTCTCCCAGTAATAAAGGTTTTAGGCTCATCTTTCTCCTTAAAAAGATCAGGAGAGGAACCTTTAGAGGTCTGGTTTTGAGATCCAGCTTGCCCTGGGCTATCATCCGACTTTTCAATTTTTTTATCATTTTTATTGATATAAGCCATGATAGCTGAATCATTAGAGTCTTTATCTGCTCCTTTTTTATTTTTGATTGAAGATATTTTTTGTTTTTCAATTAGCTGCCTCTTGACTGAAAAAGAGGTCCCTTTTTCATCATTAAGGTCATCACTCCCAGAAATGTCTTTACCACTTCCGTAAAGGTATTCTGCCGGAGACAACCTCCCTGTCGTACTACCTTTACAGTATTGATCAATATTTGGTGAGGTAGATAACTTTGAGATAGACTCCCTCTTCGAGAAACAGCTGTGGAAATAAAGAAGAAATAAAGTCCAATCCTTGCTTGAATAATGTAGTTAACATTTCCACCACAAAATTATTCTTGCAAATAAGAATAACGATTTATGAAGCAACAATCTTAATGCCTCTCAAAATCCAATTCTAGCAGGGAATAAGAAAATTAAATTCTGTGACTAATTATAAAATCCCCTTGCTATCTGGAAAGATGCTCTGCACACAAAGAAGCAGTTCAATGCTGTGAGGTACAGCTTCATATTGAATCTCTGTAGGCTCAAGTAGCTGTAAACGTTAATTAAAATAAAAGATAGTTCTAAGTCACAGAAAGCCACTTAGCAGAGTTTAGCTATTTCCTGCTGTGGAAATAGCTAAGGACCATGCTGTGATAGATCCCAACATTTTAGTATTGCACAGAGATGCTTATTTAGCTTGAGAAAAGCTGACCAGTATAAAAGTCTTATCCATAATCACTCAAAGATACCGATATTCTGAAGAAGAGTTTGATGATAATGAAGATAAAATTGTGCAGAAAATAGTATTTACCAACAGTCTGAACAAGGCAACAACAAAAGTTAAGCCCCTTCTAAAAAGCCTTCTCAAAGAGGTAAAAAGTGCAGAAAGGCTTGAAAGAGAAATGTAAAAAAGTGAGAAAGACCATGTCAAACAGAGAAGGAGGGAATGTACTGTACAAACCCAAAGGAAAAGGACACACAGGTCCAGCCTGGTGCACATATAGTGGGTTCACTGATAATTCAGATTTGGGGATTTTTTATCAATACATTGAAAGGCATTCAGGATTATAAGTGGCCACTGAAAATACCTTGAATTTACTTTACTTTTGAAAGTGCAGAAAGGATTTAGCAGATGTTAAATTACCTGGGTACCTGGGGCAGGCACGAGTTACAGAACAAATGCCTGTGCTGCAAGGAACTTGAACCCAACGATTTCCGTCTCTTTTGCAAGTGGTGATCCAAAGAGGACTGTACAGAAATATTATCACTTAGGACATGGGATTGTTTCACACACTCTTCACTGAGCCAGCAGGTAGCTTCCAGCTGCTCTAGGTTTTGCTTGGCTTCCAATAGCTTCTGCTTCTTGACTATCCTTTCCAGCCGGAACTTGACCTTTTTCCGTCTTAAGTTTCTTTCGGCCTTTTTTAAGGAGTACCTTTGCAAGAGCTCCAGCTGCACCAGCCTCTTCTTGTTCTGCTGCAGCAGGGAAAGGCAGGTTTCCAGCCCAGTGGTACTCTGCACTTCAGCCTCTGCACACAGAGTAGGCTCTGTTTGCACTGCAAACTCCCTCTGCTGTTGCTGAAGAGCAGCCAGACGTTTATTCTCATTTATAAGCCACTGCTGGTCTGTAAACAACACAGTGATTGAAAGAAAGTAAAAATCATAGGAAAACCACTATTTGTTACTATCTTGCTTCTTAATTTAATCAGCCTTTAGAGGTCATTTGAGAACAGAATTTCTATGCATGTAGAGTAGAGACTCAACAAGCTAAAGAAAAATGTACTGTTGCTTTACTTCATTGATAACTAAAAGCCTCTTCATTGGGTTAAGGGCTCAGGTAGCAACTGCAGCACATAAGCAAGGGCTTGGACAATACAGCTAAGGAGACTGGTGGATAAGACCTTTTCTGTAAGAAAAATGAACAGATGTTAATTTCTCAAAGATTACACTCAAATTCACCTCAATTTTGTTAAAATACAGTGGAAGCATGAAAAGACCTGAGTTTAATTCTGTACACTTTTCAGGCACAGGGTATAGATTCACAGTAGAAAAGCATGACATCATTAGCTTCTTTTCTGTGAAATATGCTACTACTTCTGCTTTAGTTACTCTGAAGTCATATGTTAAACTTTATTGGGAAAGAATGTATATGCACTGGGAGCAGGGTTAACAAGGGGGCTAAAGGATGAAATTGCACAAATGTTTCTAAACCAAACGTTTTTTTGTGCCTTTTGTTTCTGTCCTTTTCTCTTTAACTTGGGTAAATGAAAAAAACAAAACACCTGTGAAGTATTTTTTCTCACTTGCCTCAGCATGCTGGAAATGGAAAATGAGGGAGTGCATACAATGGACATGTAATGGATACTAATGGACTTTGTCTAGCACAGGAAATGGCAACTTTTGTGCTCACTGTTGGTGGCAAGTTCAGCAAGCCTGGAGGCTGGACCTCCCTGTGCCCCAGTGTGGATGGGCCTCTTTTGCAGGGCAGCTGGCAGCCACCAGTCCTGTGGATGGGCATGCAGCCTTCTGGTGAGTGACAGGCAAGGCTACGAGGATGCTATCCTAGGGGTACCTGCCAGAGAGCTCTGACAGCCTTTATAAATGCATCAAGTGAGAGCTTTCCAAGCAAAACAATCCCTGTGTGACACCTGGCTGAGGTAGAGCAACAACCACAAATTTGCTGCCCCGAGGAGCCCCAGCTTGCCAAAACAGCCTGATGGGCATCTATGTATCTTAGCCTGTAACCATAAAATTACAGAGCCATGAAGTGGCTTGGGTTGGAAGGGACTTTGAAGATCAACTAGTTAAATGTGCATGGAATTAAACAAAACATGGCAAAGACACAGGTGAAGCCAACACAACCTTCAGCTATTATGACAAACAATTTAAAAAACACAAGCTCATACCACCAGTCAATGCATATTTTTCACAGAATTATCACTCTACTCCACAAAAAGAATTAGATTCTCCGCTTCTGTTAATGACCCCTGCAGCTCATAAATGCCAAATACGTTCACACACACCAAGTGATTAACCTAATTTGATAACAAAATATGTTACCTCTGCTTACAGACTCAGTCTTCTCTAAATATTTGGAACCTGATCTTTGCAGTCAGGGAGGATGCAGTAGAGAACAGAACCAGGCTGATTTGTTTAAAATCCTGGATGAAAGACTACTTTTATCCCATGCAAGGGATGGATGTGCTTAGAGGTTTTTCAGAGCACACCAACTTCAATCTGAGCTATGATGAACTGTAACCAAAGAAGGGATTATTGAGATCACCATGACCAGGTTGCATCTGATGGCTTGAACATGTTAAATAAATTTTTTATGCTGCTATAAAAATATACATATTCAGCTCTCAAAGCAAACAAAAAAAATATCCATTGCTGAATAAGCAATGTAAAAATCTCAGGCCAGGTTCCTTTACAAGTGGAGTATTTCTCAAAGAACCAAAGCACTGCTGTCTTACTATCAGCATTTTTTTTGGCTGAGCAACATGCAGTCCTTTACTAAATAAGTGATGTTTCATTGCTTATTCAGGGATGCAGGAATTAAGAGGTATTTAAGTTTGATGTGATGAATGAGGGCTACCTGCAGCTCTGCAACAGAGGAATTTGGGGCTCTGGAAGTTTCCCTAATGCAAGAAATCATTTGTACAGAGACAATGTAGGTATCGCTTGATGAATACTGATCTTGTTAAACATACTTCATTAATGAACCCCACCACAATGAGTCTCCTGTCCTGCTGATGTTGGCAGCTCTGCATAGAGCGCATGCACAGAGGTAGGAATTCTAGCTCTGTGGTTTCTCTATGGATAAAAGGGAAGCATTTTTGTCATTATGTTACTTTTTCTTAATAACATTTTTAGATTACACATTTAAAGCTTTTTTTGTCAACTTTGTTTCCAGACATGTTCTCTTTAGCATGATTTTAGCAAGCAGAATATTTGGCAGATCAGTTTCCCTGCAAGAGAGCTGCATGCTTAAGATGCTAATTAATCTCTGTTCACAAACTTGCCTCTGTCAGGAGCTGAGCCACAGAGGGCACAGAAAAGGTGAAGAACTTTGGTGGGTTGCCAAGTAAAGAATTGTATTTGGCTGGCAAAAACTATCTTCCTGGCTAAGCTTTGCATGAACAAAGTGAAAAGAGCAGAATTAGAGGGAAGCAGAGAGCAAGTCTACAGAGCCACAAAATAAAGATATTTTGGGGAAACTCTCCCGATTTTCTGTACCATTTACATATTCTTCTGCTATATCCCATCAACACTATTTCCTTTTAATCTCTTCATTGTGGCTGGCATAATTAAAGAATAGCTGACTACATAAGTTTTGGTCTGAGACATTGTTGAAAATTCATGGAAGTTGATCCACGGAAAGGATCAAACAAAGAGCAGATTTTGCCAGGTGGGAATGGCACATTTGTATAGGCACCCTTTGCTCATCAAGAAACCTAGATCAAATCATTTGTTAGAAGACGACTAGAGAACACCAGAAGCAGTGCTGTAGGGAGGCAGGATTGGGATCAGCCGGGGAGAGGAGAGGCTGGGAGCCACAGGGGAGAGCTGGTGCTGTCCCTCCCAGCAATGCCCTGCAGTGCTAATTAACCAGTGCTGCTGGAGCGCTGCGAAGGAGGCCCTGCAGTTCTGTTAATCAAAGCTCAGTAACTGCTCTCATGGGAAAGGCAATTGTAGGAGAAATCCAGTAATTAGCCATAATAAAAGTTCCACTCATAAAAAAAAAAGCATTGCTAGGACAAAAAGTGTTGAGAGGATGTAAATATGCAGCAATGGAAGGGAATTGAAGCAGGGGAAGAGGCAGGTACGCACTTTCTTGGATTTGCTGGTTGATGAGTGCTTGGTCATTTTCTAGTTCCCGCTCTGCTTTGATCTGTCCTCTCACAATCTGCTGCTTTAAATCCTCAACATAGAGCTGCTGTCGTTGAATTTGTTTTCTGTGGAAAGCTTCCTGGTCTCTCAGTTTCTGCTTGTACTCTTCATGCACAGCATCTATTTCTCTGCTGTTAGAAATGTTGACAGTGAATTTAAACCAGAAACAAATATTATTTGTAATAAAACAAGTTATCTTACTAAAGAAAGACAGACAACGTTCAAGATGTTGTTTTGTTCAATAAGGGTGCATTATGACAAAAACTTGTAGCTGGGTATATGCACATCACAGCAGGCTGCAACCCTTTAAGGGTCATAAATGCCAGAAAACATGAAAGCTCTAGTAGGGAAGCAGGTAATTCCATTGCCAGGAAGATAACAGCAAAAAGAAATTTAAAAAATATTGCCACTTTTAATTTTGCTGTAGTTCTGCATAAATGAAACAGGGGATGGGGTGGTTTTAAAATTTATATTACCTCTATATAAGTTATTTTTCATCTAAGTACGTTGAAGTGCTTTACAGATATGACCAACATTCTTTGTTTTCAGACCAAAAACTCCAGCCCAGAAATATTTACAGGCATTGTCAGGATTACACCAACAGTCTCTGGCAGTGCCAAGGAAAGACCTTGATCATCCAAATCTCTGTTGGATGCAAGAACTATATCAGGTTACTGCTTCTATATTTGGAGCAGAATTGTGATCAGAAAAGTGACTGTGAAAAACTGCTTTACAATCTTCTCCAAGATGTTTGGCTCCTGACTTTGTGACAAAATTTTATGCACACAGAACAACAATCAAAATAGTATATACTCTTACCACAATGCATTATAATATTCAAGATACCTTGAAAGGTATAGCTCTCTGAAAGGAGTACATATTCTACTTCTCCACATGCTATCATCAAGAAATTCTTAACACTAAAGTTAGATAATATCTAAAGGTGTTATAGGATCTTTGCCTACTAAACACTGCAGTATTATATATAACCTCAGAAAATTCAACCTTTGAGTCTGAAAAAAATGTTTTAATTATATTTTACTAAGAAAGTAAATAATGTATTTATTATACAATAATAGCAATCAAAGTCACCAAAAAAGCAATCAAAAAAGCCAATCAAAAAAGCCAATCAAAAGAGCAATCAAAGACACCAAAACTCTAAAGAGTCCCTGAAGGTAAAAAAACCTCAAAAAATATACTTTCAAAGGAAAGCTTTGGAAATATCATTTAGTTTGTAAAATCACTACCAATACAAGATCATCTGCATGAAAAGAGTGTTTGACCTTTGCTACACAGGAATAATTTAACATCTCAATTTAGAACTGTAAGCATGCATTGAAAGCAACTGTTTCTGCAGCAAAAACTTGATTTTGTGTGATAGTTTAGCAGACAGAACAGATGAAATTATTAAGCAGCTAAAATCCGCAAATCTCCTGGAGTACCTTTACATGTACACACATTTCACTTCATAAGAAGCAGTAGGCAAAACTCATAACATAAAAGCTTTAAGATCTTCAATAATTTAAAATATTACTATGAATCTTGCTCACATGAGAAAAACAGAATTCTGTTTTGTTTTAATGTTTATGTAAATGCAATGCTGAGAGCAACTGAAAGAGAGTATTTTCTGTTCAGCTGTCTGTCATGGTGCAAACATAGTACAAACTTTGCTGCTAAGTGGTTTGTGACTATTCATCACCCACACAAACAAATTATGAGAATATGCAGGTCCAAGATCTCTTTGTCCTTGGCTCATTTACAAAGATGCCAGTACCCTGTGATTTGTAATTTTTTCCTCTTAGATAAACTTTAATTGATCCCCAGGAAATAGAAGTGGGATGCCTCATATCTCATTCGGCTGAAGTAGGCTTGAACTGACACCTCACTGCAGCACTGAAATGCTCCTATGGCAATCATAAATCTCTGGCTGTTCAGGTATTTGTAACACCACCAACCACAGGGGGACAAACTCAGAGGTTAAAGCGAGACTGGTTCACTAAAGAAGAACCACACTCCAAACATAGCATTAAATCTGAAGTATCTCGTTTAGGAAGAGCTCCCATGGTTTCAATGGTGAGTCTCAGGGAGGCTTGCCCTAAATGTAGCTTTGAGGTTGTCTTCCATATTATCTAATGGAGCAGCCATATAGTCTGGAGGTTATCTGGTTACTGATCTGGGACAAAACACTTGATTTTGGAGCAGTTACATGACCTCTGTGCTTTTACATCCTTGGCCTGTAAGGTCTCAGGACGAGCAGTGCCTCTGGAAGGCTCTGCACTAAACCTAACAGCCTTTCTGCAGAGTTGGTGATGAGATAGTCTTTAACCTGTTCTACTAACAGACATATGAAAGCTCTCATTCCTATGGTGGTATGGGAGTTGAACAATATGACTCTAAATCATAACTAATCACTGGTCTCACATGACCTTGGGCAAGTTTCTTAGTCAGAGACACATGTGAAAGAAGCAAAGTAGATTTAATCCAAGAGAAGCGATGGGGATCCATTAGCATTACCAAACATCAGAAAGTCAAATATCAGAAGAGCTGACTTCTATTAATTTATCATTATTAGCATCATTTTGCATGAGACTGAGGAAACTGAGTAAATAATTGCCAGCAGGCTGAAAAGAAGCATGATTCTAAAACAGTAGAGAAAGAATTCTTGTTCCGTAACTGTTTACTAAAACTAGATAAAATTCCTCTGATAATGTCTCTCATTCTTTCTGACCATGACCTTTAGCCAATCTTCCCATAAACTTGACTTGCCAGAGTTCAAATTGAAACCCAGAACATTTAAGTAAATGAAACAACTCAGTGTCTTTCAATACAAAGACCTCACAATGCTCACAGAGGTGGTTAGGTAACATCTGTTTACAGCTGTGACAGGGTCACAAGGTTTTCCCACACTTTCCAATCTTGCTGAAGCCACCCTCACCCCCACATTTTAAAGGGTCAGAGAGTAAGCAATACAAAGCAATGCACGTGGCAGTGTGCTGCTTGCTCTCAGCAGCACTGGCATCTTCCCTCACATGTGCAGTGATGGCTTTTTGCTGAACTACCACGAAGCTGCGAGATGCTTTCAGCAGCCGTGTGTGTTTGCACACAGAGCAGAACACGAGGCAGGCCAAACTGATGGAATTAATCACAGCTCCATATCATGACTACACCCCAGAAAGGCAGAGTACAGAGGAACAGCCATACTCCACTTGAAACCTTGGAAAAACTAACACAGCACAGCAATCACTGCAGTATTCTTTCTTCTTTTGTTCAGGTGATGTAACTAGTTGGTACAATTCTCCCTCTGTAAGGTTAAAGTCTCTATAATAAAATACTGGTTTTGTATTTATCCATATATCCAAATTGCAGTTCTGCTGTTATTTCAGTGCCTCTGCTTCATTTTCTAAATTTTTAGTAGAACAAAACAAAAATCAGGCAGAGCAGTAAAGCCAGGTCTGAATACAGAGACTGAACATTAAACACATTTTTATGAAGCTGCTTCTTACAGGCAGTTTTCTGAAGTGGAACAAAAAGATAACGAAAATCCACGCAGAGCCACTTACATAACACACAAATGCAAGAGGATGTTTTCCCTCTGGCTGTGAAATACTGATGGTGAAAGCAGAATGACTGGCTAGTTTGGGGAACAGCTCTGTCTCTCACAGAAACTGCTGAAACCAAGAACATGAAGTCAGAATCCTCCCTTTCTACCTCCAAACACGCTATGTCATGTCAGCACACTTTTGCTGGTTTGTGGAAAAAACATGATAAACTAAACTAAAAAATGACATGACAATGGCCCAGGAAGAAAATAACAGATTCACACACACTTCATTGCTAAATCACCTAATAAGCAATTCAAAGAACAATTAGTTTGTGTAATATATGTTTGAATGACTAAACTAAAAACAAGTATCAATACAGTTAACATAGGAATTTAGCCAAATTTTGTAATAAGTAGGAGAGATCACTAATTTTTTTTCATCTAAAACATCTTAAATCAGATAAACTGTTAAATTTAGACATGAAACACTGGAATACTATGAGATACAGCAAAAAGGCACAGCATGCTGTTGCTCACATTCCTGCTTTTCCACACAAGCAATCTACACTTCGCACAGTTCTAGCAGGAAATAAAATAACCTCAGGACAAACATAAGAGAAACAGCTTCATTTCTGGAGGTAACAAGACAAACATGAAATCTTTGTTTCACAGGACCAGCATACTCTAGCATACAGCATATTTTAAAAAAGCAATTCTGCAGAGAATTTCATAAAAGCATGCAGATTTCTGGGTGCACCAAATGCAGCGAGAAGTGTCAACAGTTACCCCCTCCTCCAAGTAAACCATTAAAAGCTGCAAGTAAAATGACAACAAAAAGACAACAACCCTAAACTAAAGATAATCACAAATTACTGAGAAAACGTTGGCATTATACCGATTCTCCCGGGTTGCTTTTCCATTTCATTTTTCTCTCCAAAGTTTGCACGATGCACACTTAATGAACCATCTGTAAATCCACATTTTTTTCCAGCCGGTTTTGTTGTCAGCTCTCTGGGATCCTATTGTGCCATTCTCCTCCCTCTTCCCCAAACACTTCTGCTGCTGATGCAGAGGCTGGCGGCTGCTACAGCATAATGCAGCTTCCAGTAACTATGGCAGCAATAGCTCTGTGCTGAGGCTGAATACCTGCTGCAACAAAATCCTAAGGCTCAAATAAGAGAAGCTACAGTGAAAAATAATTACTTTTGGTAGAAGCTGAAATTTGCCGGCTTTCTCAAAGAAAACATCAGTCAAGTTAGCATCCCCATCTTTTCGACTGCCTGCTGTTCAAGTCCTATTTATCTTTTACAAATTCTTTTTCCCAAGGGAAAAAGAGTTAAAAATAAAGCAGGAAGAAAGATGCTAGCGAGGCATTTTGCGCCCTTGCAAACCCCACACTGAGAGCAGTGACAAGTTAGAGCTACCAGCCTATCCCCTAATTCCCATCTACACAGCTCCCTCCACCTTCTCCAGCTCTATCCTCCCCCTCTTCCCGTGGCCAATCCGGGGCCCTTCCCGCAGGGCTCCGGGCAGCAGCAGGCACCAAGCACCTGCACAGATCTACATCTGCTTCTGCCTGGCACAGGGACCCAAACCTCTCCCTCCTCTTCCCTAAAGCAAAGGGAACAGCAGCGAAAGAGAATATGAGGAGCTTGTGTTGACACCTCCTTCAGCCTCCTGAAGGAATGCCACTCACAGAATTCAAAGCAAAAGCTGGGGAGTGGTGGGAGACAGAAATCAGCTCAAATGGCCAGCAGAGCCAGAAACCTTTAGAAATCTTTGGAAATGTACACACATAGTCATGCCCTACACAGAAGTTACCATCAAGTGAAGCATCATTTAGATTTCTGATTAACTGGTTTGTGTACATAAAAACCACTTTGTTCTGTTTCGTGTGTGGTTTTTTTCAGCTTTTCTATGCAAAACCTCTTTTTCTTTGCCAAAGCCCCCAAGGTAACAGTAAGGCCATGTCTTATTTAAGGCACCCCTTTAAATACATCTCTTAAACAGACCTTTTTGGCCAAGAGTCACAGATACAAGACACAGCCACATTCTCCAATAAAGGTCAATGCTGCCTCTTCAAATTCCAGTTCAGCTAACACAGGTTTTCCCTTCACAATGTCAGTTATATACAGAATTAGTTACCCTGCTAATCCACTATACACAATTCTGCTGTAAATTGTAGAGTTGCTATAACTGGCACAGTGCATTTCTCTGCAAAACAGAATATCTGAGATATCTTTTAAGAAATGCTGAAGTTTTCTTTAACCTTTTTATTTTGCTTTTTGGTAGAGAATTTTGAAATTCTTAAATGAAAGCTATTAGTGGGAAATCAGAGTATGTTACAGATATTAGTTGGACAAGTTAACTATACCACCTAAGATTAATAAATATGTTGGTTATGCTGTATCAAATTTTCCATCCCCCCCCAGTTTAACAACGTTGGTATTTTCAAGGAAAGGAGGTTTAAGCATGTTCCAAGCAGCTAAATAATTCAGTGTACTGCTATACCACTGAACTCTAGTGGAAAAACTCCTGTGGGGTTTTTTCTTTAAACCAGCAAGACAATAAAATCAGAGTTTTTATTTATATGCAGTATAGTGTTAAGGAAATGGCAGGAGAAATACATTTATTATCTGGTTATTTGTGGTGATGCTGTAATATGATGACTCATGCCATTCATAAGCCTTCTGTGTCAGAAAATTGCAGCACTGGGGCTCTTATGAGTAGGGTGTATGAGCAAGCAACCAAGTAAGAGTACAATGACTCACAGTGCCTAAAGCTTTAATATTTGTGTGCACTGGTAGAAAATAGTTTTTCCTCTCATTTCTCAAAATATTTTAGTGTACAATTAAAGTTTGAACTGGTAATTCAACCCATAAAAGGCAGATGAGAAGAACATCATCATCATACTGACAGCCATAAGACTCATACCATTAATAATTATTACTGTAATACATATATTGATATGATCTGAAATAAAAAATCCAGAAGAAAGCAAAGTACCATCAGTTCCTGATGAAAAAGGTATTTAAACATGAAAACTCAACAATTTCTGAATTATTTCTGTTTGCAGCTGCTGTGCTTCTTTGCATGAATGAACCACATTCTATCCTAGGAATTAATTTTTTTTTTTACTTTTCCCTAAAGCAATTTTATTCTCACCAGAAGAGAACCCAATTTATCCAAGCCATTTTCAAAATACTAATGAGTATTCCCAGTACCTACTATTGGCACGAAATTTAATACATTTAGGGTTCTTACATGCTGGAAATTGTTAGCAACTTCAGAGTAAGCCTCACTCCAGTTATGGCTTTTAAATGCACACTACGCATGCAACAAAGATGCAAATCATTTGCACAAGATCTCATATGAAGAAGGAACACAGTTGCAGAGCCTTGCCTGTAACTCAGCTGCATGTACAGATTCTTGTTCCAATATGATAAAATAGTTTGAATAAATTATTTTTTAAAAATAAAATAAAGTATTAGGTTCCATCTCCTCTGGAGGAAACCAGTGTAGCACAGGAGAAAGGCAAAGCTAACGGTGTCAAAAATTTCAGCATGATTTGGACACAGTAATATTCTTACCTTGGCTCAAGAGAGCATTTTTCTTCACAGTTTCTACATTTTTGACTGCAAAAATAAAAATAGGAAATCATAAATATCTGGGGGGAAAAGGCAAGAAAACTTCACTGAAGCCTATTGCACACAATGTTATTGTAATTTTCAGTAGAGGAAGATGCAGATTTCTAGCAGCTGGGAGAGCACACAGAACTTTCAAGTGAGAGGGGGACAGAGAACAAGACACACACACAAGCTTTCCCTGTTCTTATATTTCCTCTAAGCATCTCTTTCTGACAGAGACAAGACCCTGCACTAGGGTGGACTTTTTGCTGGTGATCAAATAAACACTTAGTTCTGTATTATTGCATAGTATCTCACACACACCTTTTAGTACTTGACATTGACTTTTCTTCATGAGACACAACATATATAATTTTATTCTTATAATAAGTTCCTAGTCTAGATGTCTCAACCATAACCCCCACCATGAGCAAAACCACTTGTCTGTACAGAAATTCAGGCTCACAGGTTACAGAGAAGCAAGACTGAGTGGATCAATTCAGTTTACCTATGCCAAAATGATAAAAGGACCTCTGGATTACTTAAGGTGAAAACCAGCTATTATTAGACATGGTTTTCAGATAATTCCTGTAAGAGACAGACTGATAAAACCCAAGCAAATGCAACACCATTTTTCATTTTTTACTGAAGTAACCATCTGAAATCCTCTAGGTAAGCATGAGAGTAACATAAAACGATGTAATGTGCTTGTAATCCTGTCCAAGTGATTAAAAATTGCTCAACACAAACAAAACCATGGTCTGGAAAAAAAAAAAATCAATCAGAAATTTTCTGCAGTTTTGTCAGGTTAAAAAGGGGAAAACTAAGTGCAAATTCGTGCTAAACTGTTTATAATGCTTCTGGATTTCTTCAGGTTTTTTCTAGATTCATCAAAAAACTTGTGACAAGAGAACCACAACTAATGTTTTTAGCAACATAAAGAGAACCTTGGTGTGTACATTTGAAGGTCATTAGGCAAACCCTTATTTTGAAAATTATTTTTAATTTTTCCTAAGGAAAGAACAGCAATGATGTGTAAAATGTTCTTCAGTAAAGAAACCAAATGAAGTAATATTTGGTATAGGCAGGTATCACTGCAGCAAATGAAAAGCAAATGCAGAGATTAAATACCTTAAAGAGAACATATAAAACCCCACTATCCAAGGTGGAAAGCAAGCTGCTTGATTAGAAGCATGAAGGATATTTACAACAGAAATAACATTTTATGTTCATAAAAATGAGATTAAAGACTTCCTCAAAGACATGAAAGATTGCCAGTAAAAACACTCTAGTAAGAAGCAGAACCATCAGCAGCTATGAATGACAAGATGCCTGTTTCTTGCCTTTAACAGGTTAATTGAATGTGCCAGACTGAGAGGAATTAAAAAAGAAAAAAATACAATTATATTTAATTCTGTAGTATTCAATTTTCAATGTTATGAACTGAAACACAGAACATAATTAATTTTCCTAATATATATTAATCACTGTTTCATCACAGCAATCCTTTCCATTTCATAAAGTGTCTGCTATAAAAGCATACACTAAACACAGAGTATGAGCAGCTCTTCAACACTTTGAAAGAGGCACATGCTTTATTTACTGCTCAGTTAAAAAAACCAAACAAACAATTACATTGGCTTTCTGAGATGAAGGGCTCAATGAGGACTTGAACTAAAGGGAATTTATGAACAAACCTTATGATTTCCACAACAAATTAACAGTGAAAGTCAATTTGTAATAATTACCTTGGCTAAATCATATCCTGAAAAGGCCATTCTGTGCATTGAAGCAATAATATTGTAGAAATTATAGATTAGCTGTAAAGCAGATGTCCAAGTGAACTGAATTAAGGCTGGCAGTCTCATCTGAGGCATTTTCTTAATTGAGCATCAATAAATGATTTTGCAGGTTTGTAGCATCTCAATGCCCTATATTAGTCAGCTGGCCAGTGTATTTTCTCTGACATTTTTATTTGCCTGCTTAAAAACGTGATGGGGCTTACTCTGTATACAGCTTACTTTTGTCTGAACCAAGTCCCTGATTTCAGACATCATCTCACAAAACAAGTTGTTTGTTCAGCTGCTTTTTTCTTAGTTTTAAACTTACTTGTAGAGAGAAGAAAGGATATAGTGCGGAGAATTGATGCAACTTCCATCCAAATTGAGCCAGTCCAAAGCTCCACAACTCAGAGTGGGTGGGGTTTCATTAATCTACAGAAAGCACACAACATAGGACAGGAATTAAAAAAAATCACCCAGGAACTTCCAAGGTATCTTTAGTACTGTCATTGTTAACTATTGTGTGCAAGGCTGCATAATACCTCCCATGTGAGTTTATAATCTCACTTCTGCTTAGTCTTTGATAATTAGCAAAATTGCTAAGCTTTTTTTACTGAGTACATCTCTTAGCAGCTCTATTTGAATGCACTGCATGTTTCATTAATCAAGAAATGAAGAAGGACAACAAATAGAAGTTAAGCCCCTTATCTCAACGTGAGTACAAAAGGATGGAAGAGTGGAAAGTATAAAATGTTAATGAATGAGAATCCATTTTAAAAGACAGACTCCTGCCAATATCATTTGATAATATGGTTAACTCCTAAATGAGAAAAATCACATTTTTTTAAGTTAGGTTTTTAGTTATGTTTGTCATTTTAAGAATTTCCTCCTTTCTTAAACATTATTGAACTAGTCAACCAAATAATATCTTACAGTAATTAGTTCCTGAGCTTAACATACCAAGAAATATTTTATATATTTCTGATGTATGTAACAATTAACTGCTTTCAGAGTCAACAACATTTAAGTGCTTAATCTCATAATTTTTCCATTTCCTCTAGTATACTTCTTCATTCAAGACAATGAAATGACAGAGAAGGAAGATAACTCAAAAAATTATCAAATGTGGAAAGAATCTTAACTGTTCTTTTCACTTCAGCATTCTGCATTTTTGTTTCAATCCTACTGTAGACATGGCTAGAAATAGGAAACACTAAATTATTCAAGGGATCTGCATCATCTTTTGCTAAGCACCTCTGAAGGAAATGCTAGTGTCTTCCCACAAAAGGTTTAGTGTCATTACAGACCATTAGATGGACAAAATGAAGCAAGTGAACATGATGATGAGATGAAATATTATCTTTATCAGGCTGGCTTTTAAGAAGCAACAAAATTGGGGAAAAAAAAATAGGAGAGAAAATTAGTTTTAGAACTTACTGATCTTCTTAGTCTTAAAATAGCAGCTTCTGCTGGGTGATTGAATCTAAACTTATGAGATTTGCCAAGGACAACAAGGGCCCCTGTGAAAACAAAAAAAGTAAACATTTACAGAGACATAATCCATCAAAGTACTATAGAATAGCAGGTTAAAAAAAATCTGACCAACAGCTTTTTGTAAATCACAGAACAGAGAACTATTTTTAAAATTTGCCACCACAGAATGGCAGAATTATTGATCAGTAATGACAGCATCCAAGCAAACTCATTTTGGAGATCTCTGCAGACTAAATGTAGCTGCAAATTCCCCATTCATATTAAAGGCCAGCATGACTTCATGCCAAAAACACAACCAACCCACTGCTGAAAACTTGATTTACACTATATTTTTTAGAATCAAGATCACTGCAAGTTCCCCAAAGAACTTAAAGAACCTAAAAGTATGAAAGTCCTATCCATTTAATCTGAACTCATTCATCATAGCCTATGACTTGGTGGCTACCAGCTTCCACCTAAATACACTGTGAGAAAGCTGAAGGTTGTTTCAACCATATTATATAATTGCCAAAAAACCCTTTCAGTGGCCAGCTGGCCTAGAGTCAGTCTCCACTATTTTCCACAATAATGTCTCTTGACTACATGTCTTCCCTTTTCAGAAACCTACAGACTACTGTTGCCAAAAAGAGGTAGAATATTGTCCCCAGTGTTTTAATTTTACTTCTGTCCCGTCTCTAGCCATGCATCAAACCTTGTGGGGCTGGCAGCAGACTGAGAGAAGCCTTTCTTTGATCTGCTCAAGTTCCATAAATTCTAGATCTAGACTGCAGTGCTAAGGTGACCACAATGCAGTGTTCATTCCCAGAAAAAACAAGCCTTACCCTGTGACAGACGGCAGGACCCAGAGACCTCAGACCCATTGACAGAGCAGCGCGCGCCTGGGACCGGCCGCAGTGTCACAATCCCGCAGTGGTTCTCTATCAAACAGTGATTCCTTTCAATCCACTGTCCCTGCAGAACTACAGCACAGAGGTTTATCTCACCTGGTGAAGGGGCTGGGTTTGCCCTCAGAATGGAGGACCACCAAGTCTTTAACACTATGCAAACCTCATACCCCAGAGAACCATATCAATGTGCAAAACAAGGAGATTAAATACTGCTTTTAAATACTTAATCACAGAAAAACTTACTATTGAAACTCACTATTGAAAATAGTGAGATTGTTTCTTTATTCCTGGTACTGGAAAATTACATATCACTGTCTGATTTGTGGGCTGATGTGCAAATTCTTGCTATGTTGAATTTTCTTATTGCCATTATGGCATTTATTGTTTATAATTCACTAATCTATTGGCAGAGAATAATCAGACATAATCAAGCTTAGCAAAACTTAACCAAAGGTGAGATCCTGCAAATTTTCCAATTTCAGTATAAAGTTTCAGTTCTCTATCATAATATCTAACTTCTGAGATTGACTGCTAAAATTAAAAGCAGAAATTAAAGTAAGCAAGACATATGCTAAATAATTTGGATTTCATATCTAAAATGTTCTGAACAAGTAGAGCTGAAAAGCATTTTCAATGTCTGGTGCCACTAGTTTAGGAGAGAACAGCTGAGAATTTGGATGTAAGATGTAGATATTTTTAAACTCTAGTGTAGCCAGTTTGGTCAAATCCAGTGACATTTGGGTCTCTTAAACAAAAAATAATCACATATTTTAGCAAACATTAAAAATGAGTCTCTTCTACTTGCCTTCTTCAATAAAGAAAGCTGACAAAAAGAATCACCACCTAGCTATTACAAATGACAAGTGTAAACCTCTTGGTTTGACCTGAGCATATGATAAAATGAGTTGTAATATCATTCTCTTACCAATATCTTGATCTTGGTCTGAGTCACTTCTTCCAATTTTGGTTGTTCCTTCCTAAAACAAGGAAAGAATTAATTTAAAAGTTGCTTACAGAAAAAAGACTGTATGTATTACTTAAAAAAGCTTTGGTACATCATTTTAGCAAACACTTTAATGCCTCTGAATGACTGAATTGTTTGAAGTAAATGCTGTGTAGTTGCAATATTTCAGCTCACTGTCCCCCTTAGCATAGCAATGACTCTTCATCCTGCAGCTGTGTCAGCTTCTACAACTCCAGTAGATAAAGTAACCCTCAGTGGATGACTGTGCTTGGGACCAGCATTTTGAATACGAACACACATCCTGATGCTTTGAACTTTTACTGTGAGACTCTGTGACTGCAGAAATGAGATTTTAATTTTTTTTTTAAAAAAATTTAAAATATCCATGCAGAAAGAGGGAAGCTGCAAAATGATTATTCAATTGACCAGGCTTTTAAAATTTAAGAGTTCCTAATTTGTAAGGGCACTTTGTCATACATTATGAACTCTTCAACCTAACTACAAAGAATAAGGTGTTTCTGAAACTTAAACAACATCTATGAAAAGTTTTCCTGGTGCTTATAGTATATGGGCAAGTTCCCAAACCTGAAGATTCAGTACCACCAAAGAAAAGAACTGCCTAGAAATAAAAGTCTCCAGAACAAGAAGACTCGATCCGTATTATAGGTCAGTGACGGAAATGAGACAGCAGTTTTATGGTTACCTTCAAATACCAATAAAAACCAGTCATTTACACAATACCATAAGAAGAAAACTGCCCAAAAAAAAAAAGGCAATTAATTTACCATCTGTCTATAACTTTCCATTACCAGTTCTATGCTTTTTTCTTAGGAAAACAAAGCAGGAAAATTTCCCAATTCTAAAGAGACACTGTAATTGGTTATGGTAAAGTGATTGGTAAATGCTTCTAAAACTACTTTCCACTTTAGTGGAAAGCCTTTCAGTTATATTAAAATTAATTATGGACAGTAAACAATGTGATTTTTGTATTCAAGTTAGAACAAACTGAATACACACTCTGCTCCAAGCATATTGTAAGTAAAGCCTAGATTTAAAGATCAAGGAAGAAGTAGTAACTGGAAGCCTGAACTCTGGGAAAACAGAAGCTGTGCTCTACTTCAAGGTGCCCCAGTTCTGGGTACTTACAGGTAAATCACAGTGGGTTTGTGCACTGGACAGAAAGGGAATGGTTATCACAGAGCTCAGCTGTCTGAACCCACCAACAGATCCCTCAGCCACAGGCCCTGCTGAGACTTCATTTGCTGGAGAGGCTGAAGGCTGGATTGTGCCTCTGCTTTGAAGCAATTACCAAATCACATGCCAGTTTAAGTTTCAGCAGACTCAACTGCAAAATATCCACCTGGCTGCAACTTCTAGAAAACTTATGGTCTGCATGAACCTTTGTCCTGTGCCACTCAATCAAGTGAATTAGCAACATGTATTTTAAGTGAATTAGCAACATGTATTTTATACAGAGCGAAGTAAACCAACTCCTAAAAGTTCTCTTAATCAATTACCTTCTTCACTATCAATTATCTTCTTTGGCAATGAAATAGTGCAATTCCAAAAGAAATCTTTTCCAAGTTGCTGAACTAACTCTCTGTAATACAATTTAATTCAGAAGAGTGTATTACAGCAGTATTGGCTCAGGAAATTCACAACAGCATCCCAGGCAGTGGCTTGATTCTGGGTAAGTTTCAATCCAACTAAAAATTGCAGGTGAGACAAAGGGTACAGATAAAATACAAGAAAACCCACTCAGCTTGAGAAAACAAAATAAAAATATCTCAGGACCATGCAGATTTAATTTTTTTAATGCTATTATTGAGCTAATAACTGGAGTATTTCTACTCTTTCCTAATTTAATATTGAGTATTCCACCTGAAGAAGGGAAAGATGTTTCATATGAAACCACTGCACAGCCTGAACTGAGCACACCAGAGCGCATCTTCACATCTGTTGAAATGTTTTTACATTGTTACCTCTTCTAGCTGTGTCATGACTAGGGGTAGAATTCCTAAGGTACATTACAGAACCATAAAGAGTAAGATTGCTTTTCTCCTTCACTTCTGGAAGTACTCCAGCTTTCAAAAAAGGTTATGAAGTACATCTTTTACTGAAACAATAAACAAATTGCATATTTTTAAGCTATGCAAAAAAGGTCAGCTAAATCACAGGAAAACATACATCTTTTATGAATGAAAGCCAGAAAATTAAGCATAAGCACAGCACCGATTAATGCAATTAATATTATGAAATAATAGGGGAGTAAAAGAGTAGCACTATATTTATTTTGCATGATCTGAAAACCGCTGCTGTGACCTCTCTCTAGAAGTACAGTGTAAAGAGCTGTTATATGGTGAAACCCTAATTTGTAAGGAACTGCTAATGTTTTACCTTCTTGCTGTTCAGGTGAAGGTAACAGACACCAGAGACTAAAAGATGTAAAGCACAGAGAAAAGAAAAGGCAGCATCTAGAAGCAAAGAAAGAAGGGACAAAGATGTTAGTGTGACAGAGTCGTGAATTACTCCAGAAGGTGACCCTTCAAACCAAGTTATGCCATTAAAATGAATATGTTTAAATTAGTTATTGTCAAAATTATTATGGGAAAGTATTTGCTCTTTCCCCAATGGCACATAACAGAAAAACATTTAAGTAGTAGTAGTTGCTTTCAAGAAATATTTATTGTTAATGTAAGGTTGAGTAGCTGAAGTTGCATGTTGATCAGCACTGAACATAAATACTTGGTCCCTAATAATTACCTGGTACAATTTCTTTATGTTGGCATGAGAAAAATTAGTTAAGTTTCTCTTTCAACATGACAGAAGAACAGCAAGATTTCTCTTTTAACTATTTGTTGTCATTTTTAAAATGAGTAAAAAATCCTGTGTCCTTAAACTGTCAATTACCACAAAATCTAGATAAAGATTTTTTTATTAGTAGACAGATAGATGATTTTCAGCTGTATTTAACATATATTTTGGCAATGAGTGCACCTCTGTAGAAGTGCCCATTCAAGGTTCCTTTCACATTAAGCAGCATTAATATTTCAGCTTTTAATCAATATTTCTGTTCATTTAAACAACATTAAAAAGTTGAAGTCTGACCTAGCACTTGCCATAACAAAAAACCAAAATTCCCCTAAACCTGACCCTAAATCTGACCCAGCCATGCACATCATATGCCATAATGTGCAGAAATATACATACAATGTTATAAAAGTTTCTTAGTGAAAACCTTGCCTTACATTAGCACCTACACAACAAAAAAGTGTCTATGAGGCCAGGATTTCTATGTGATCTTCAAAAATAGCCACTCAAGAAATATCACAAGTAATTACCCTTCATGCTACATACCTGGTATCTACGTGGCAGTTCTCCTGTAGGGTTAAAAGCAATGTATAAAAGTCATTGCCAAAGTGAGCTTTTGTTCCTTAAACCTTACTTTTATCTATACATATACAAATATTCCAGTCTCAAGTATACAAATGCATAATGAAATTTGGACCAGTGTGTCTGGAACACTTTAAGCACCATCCTTTACATTTCCACGTATATGGAAAGCCCTTGTGCTTTGTGGACTAATTTAAATATTTTGCTTTGCTTGCAGTGCAATATCAAATACTTCGCAAATGCATTCATAAGAGGTCAGATTATATTCATATATTAATGTTTCTCCTTCTCTGTTTCCAATTATTTTCTGCTTTCCCTCCACATTATGTCTTGCGATCTGTGACCTTCATGTTTTGAGAGCTGTTGTAATGTCACCATAACCACACTCCACTTCCAATGAAAACAAGTATTTTCAAATTAAAGGGTAAAATAAGACAATATCTCACCCTGAGATGGTACAGCACCACTCCTGTGCTGAGGATATCATCATCCATGGCCATTAGATGAGGTAAATTAGAATCTATTGTTACTCCAGCTTTTTCTTTGTTGATGTCCACACTGTATTCTTCCATGATGGCTTTCCTGTCTGTCCACTTACTTGTCCAGTCTTTGGTCAATTGCTCAATCTTAAAGAATCAGAGAGGAAATTGTTTCACTTACTAAGTAGGCTAATTTTTCTTTTTGATCATGCTAACAAATTCTTTTACCTGTCCTTGGGAAAAACTTAAAGTCTGCAAAACCTTACCAGGTTAGCGGTGATCAAATCTTCTCAGTAATTTTGGTAAGTGTACAATAATTTCATTTAAATAAATTGGAGTTTATGTTAGAAGGGACAGACTGTGTATAATGAAATGCTGTGATATATTGAGACAGCTTTCAAACAAGAGATAGATTGTGCAGGCTTAGTGATGCACAGCGGACTGTGTCCCATTAAGGACATGAGAATTTTGTCATAAACCGGTGGAGCACATTCAACATGAATTAAAGATAGCAGTTTCCTGCATCTGCAGAGCAAAAGGTTAGGACAAAAGAGTTTTCACAGTGCTTTCACAGCTACAGCAATGCTATCCCCTTGGCCTAGTGGAGAAGGAGCTAGTTACAGCATCAAGTAAATCATACACACCTTCATTTCATTCTGAAGGACCAGCTCAGTCAGATTGCCATCCCTGTCATCACTCCAAGAGGGACTGGAATTTCTCTGGAAAAACAACAGCCACCAAGATCTACATGTTAGTTTTCTTATTCACAACTGGTGGGCATGTTCTTTCACTCCCCAGCATTTCAAGGTGATGAAGTCAAGAGAAGGAAAGACAAAATACACATGGCTGCCTTCCAGCATCTAGCCTACATCACTCTAGCTATTGCATGCAATTTTTTTTGGCATAAAGAACTGGTGAAAAAGCAGTAACAGAGATAGTTCAGTGTAAATAAGTCCTGAAATGTAGTTTCAGGAGAGAAAGAGAGTTTGTCTCTCTCAGTAAAAAATTCTCTCCATGGTTTGGAAAACCAATACACCCTTATTATTCCAGCAGAGAAAAACACCCGGGATGTGAGCTGTATTGTGAGGGCTAACAGATGTTCACAACTCTTTTTGTGGGAGAGAGCATGCAGGAAGTGTGAAACATCAATACATCTCTCGAAGCTTCCATACGCTTAAAAATAAAATATTTCTATTTCATGGTATTTCTGGACAGGTAAACCATCCAACTCTATGAAAGACAGTAAAGGAAATCCTTCTGAATCATTACATGACTACTTATGCTCCAGGTTCACCAGTACAGTGACAGAAAGAGAAGAAATGACAGAAAAGCAGTTAACCTGATAATAATTACAAAATCACCCAGAGAACAGTTTCATTTCTCTCCAGTTACAAACATGGAGAGATAAACATGGAAAGAAAAGCAGATGAGATGAAAGTAAGCTACCTAAAGTAACACAAAAGCTGCAGTAGGGAAATGTTGCTACGTACCACTTCAAAGCTCATCAGCATAGTTTTCAACCTATCAATTTCTTCTCTCAGTTCTCTGATCAGTTTCACATTTGCATCCTGAAACATTGAGACACAGATTGTTGAAAAATCAGTTTTAAAAATACTCTAGCTAAAGAAATCAATGTGGAGATATTCCAACAGGCAGGAAGAGAGGAGAATAGGAAAACTCACAGCAGAACTCCTTGCTTCACTCTGCCAGGCCCTTATGTACTGCCTAGGGACAGGTGGCTCTAATCTTCCATAGATTCTCTTTTACCATAAACTTTTTTCCATCTCTCTTCTGAAAACAGACCTGCCATAGCATGTTTTCTCATCATGACTAGATGGATACATCACTACTTCTAAGGATTTACCTTCAAAATAGTTACATTACATCAGAAAAATGCTGCTACTTAATGCCAGTATACAAAATCAGATTAGAGGAGATGACGTCAGAATGTCATTCAGGATGGTATTAAAAGCCCTTACAGCTGATACATAATGAATTTCCTGTCTGCTTGGTGTGGAAGCATTTATCTCGCTTTCAGAGTAAGCGTTTCTGCACTGGCAGTTTCTGGAAAACAGCTTTTACAGACATTTCAGACAAACTCTCCAGTCAGGAATCAGCTTTCTCTGCGCTGCCAGGTCAATTTGCAGTGAGGGGAAGAAGACTGCAGGGCTGGGGCCAAGGGTCTAGGATAAACTGTGTGAGACAGTGATGGGTACACAAGTTGGGAAGCTGAGAGTGACAAGTGGCTTACCCAGGAGTGTTTGTGACTTTAGCCTGTCACAGAGCTGAGAACTGCTGCTGGCAAAACCAAGCACACAATTGCTGCTACTACTCATGTCTGAAAACTACTTATAGGCACTGGTAATTAAAATGCAAATTAAATTTGGGAAACTTAGGATTAGAAGGGTTTCCTTCTGCCCAAATTTATTGTTAGGAAAGCAAATAGTGAGATACAACTCTAAGATTCTATCCTTTCATCTACAAAATAAAATCTTGATGCACTCATGCCAAATCACAAAAGAATACTATTAAAGCTGTAAAATCAATGGATTAAATAGAAGGAAATGACAGGATTCAAGACCTTTTTTGAAACTAGAATTAACTGTATATTCCTTAAATGAATGCATGGGTGATTCAGTCCTTAAGTTATGTGATCATGTGTAAAGGGAACCTCATGCAGAATTCCAGGTCAAGAATTCTCAGTTACAGAGCAGCAGTTCTAGAGTTTTATATTTCTGGATCAGTACGCACTGCTTGAATTTTGCTGTAAAGACAGACAGAATTATGTACTACCCCATGAATTATTTTTTAATGCTGGTTCTTATGACTGTAGTATCTAAAACTTCCAATCTGTTTTAACATTCTGCCTTTGATTGAGAGAGTTTACATTTTTCACACTTGATAAATGTGGACTGAGTGTAAGGATGGAAAATGAGAAAAAAAGCACGCACTGAAAATTTGCCTTAAGCACCTGAACATCTAGCATTGAACAAGAACAGGATAGCAGAGGCAGCAATAGAATTCAGGCCTCCAGTGCAGCACCTGGCCCTCTCCTTAATATTCTGCCATCTTTTAACTTGTGCAGCCTCTGAAGGACCTCTGCATAATCAAACAAATGATTCTGTCATAAAGTCAGAGCTCATTCCTAGAACAGGCAATGAATGAAGCTTGGGTTCTGTGGCCAAAATTATTCCCACATATTTAAAGACTTCATTATTCTGTGTATTGAGAAGAAGACAAATTGTAGCTGCACAGGCTGCCTTAGGGAGAATTCAAGGCCTCACCTCATTTACTCTGGGCTTGTTAATAATATTTTTGGCATTTGCGGCATATCTTAAGGTACTCATGGTCTCGTTGTAACTGGAGCTGGCAGGTGAGATGGCTAGAGAGAGAAAACAAATCACACAATTTAAAAAAGCATTTAATTTAACTCATCACTTTTCAAAAAGGTGTTTTGGTTTTTTTTGGTTGTTTTTAGTCTTGCTTTTTTAAAAGTTAAAATAAAAGAAATAACCCTAGGGTTATTTCATTAAGCTCACAGAGAATGTCTTCTCCAGATTGTATTTATAACTGAACAAATCACCTAAAATCAAAGCTATGACCTTAAGACTCTTAAACATAATTTCATGCACAATCAGCATGCATTTTCATTTCCTTGAGTATTCTATTGAAGTATTTAGGAAAATCTTTACAAGGACAGATTCTAAGTGCTATAGCTGACTTCTCACTGCAGTAGAAGTGTACATTATGCACAATGCAGTACAAAATATAAAACAATGAATAGAAACTAAACTCACTGGCAATCATAATGGTCTTGGAGTTGCCCCCCAGACTGTCCTTCAGCAGCCAGGTGAGGATGGAGTCGCGGTAGGGGATGTAAGCCGGCCGTCTGGCCCCACTGCTGCTGCCAGGGGGGGGACTGCCCGCATGGCTGCCCTCCCCTTCGCTTGTCACGGTGTTAATGCTCTGGCAGCTGCTGAACATCTGAGAATTTTGTGCTGAGGGAGGAATACCACAGAGCTCAGGAAAGGGGGTATTTTTTTCTGTCATGGCTACTTAATTTTCTTAAATGTCACTGCAGTTTATGAAGACACCACACAGCTGCTCAGTTGAGTTTTTTGACGTAAATGCAAATAAACATTTACACTCAACACACAGTGAGCGAGTCATACACTTTTATCCCTACCCTTCAATATAAAGAACTAATGTGCTTACCTAAAGTGGATATGACAATTCCAAGTGTAACTAGTGACTTGTTAATATTGGCACCTTCAGTAATTCTATCTTTACAGTAACTGGGATCAGCTCTTTCACTGTAGCAAGCAAGCATGAAAGACAATGCAAAATAAACAAAAATGCTTAATTATTAATATCCAGTCAATAGAAAAACATTATGTATTTTCAAGCAATACAAGAAAACAGAATTTATGAACTCTGCAATTAAAAACCCCATATACGTCAAATATTTTATGTTGCCCTCTATTCCAAAAAGTCTGAACAACCATGAGCAAAGGCTGTTGGTGCAAAATAGCATTGAAGGCCCACAAAACATAAACTCAAGTCTGAACTAGGCAACCCAGTCATAGTGGTTCTGAATTTAAAAAACAACATGCATTTCACAATTCCACAAGGGTAGACTGGCTCAGTACAAAATTCTGTATATTCCCTCAATGCTACTTTCTCTAACCATACGTGCATGGTAATTTATGTTCTTGAGGAAACAAAAGTCCTTTTCTATGGCTGTTCTGTAATTCTTCAGCATAATTTCCATCTTTCTGTTTTCTCTCACATCCAGCACAACCACATGTTCCTCACTGAAATGCATAGCAAAGATCAGAGACTTAGGAACTTTTGGAATATGAGCAACATGAACAGTGAGATAAAACTGTTTTCTCCTGCCAATGTTAGGCATGAGGAACACATTCCTTTTCCCCCCACCTCTTTTCAAGCTCAGATTTAGTAATTCCAACAACAACTACCAGAAAAAACGCTTTATAAGAATACAGAGCTGAATGGAATTACCTTAAGTGTATGCAACAGCACAGTACTGGTTCTGAGGACCCAGGAATTCCCTTCCCCAATGAACACCAATACCCAGTACAGAAGAACTACTGACAAAGACAATATTAGCTTAATATTCCCTGTTATAAGATTGATAATGTACCTTTATTATAAGGAAGTCAGGATTATTGTTAGTTCAATGAAATTTTAAAATATTTAACTTCATCTTTTAAGATGATGCTGCCAGCATCTTGAGAGAAAATTACCTCTTTGCCCTTCGGTATATTATTACCTGCCTGCAAGGTCCACTAAGTTGATCTTGCTTGCAATTTCAGAGGGAAGATTGTTCTCCAATATAGCCTGAAGAAGAAAACATCAATAAAGAAGATTATTCCCCTTAATTAATTAATGAAAATAAAATTGATGTGCTCTTTTGTTTGAAGCTGAGTTGTACATATGACTGTCTCACTGCCTTTGTTTGTGACCTTGACCCTCTGACTGTGTTCAAACCACTAACTCAACAGCTTTCTCATCCCACAGAGAAACTACCCTCTTATGCCAATTTCCTCTCAAAAAAACCTTTACTGCCTAGAGACTGTGAAAGGCTTTCTTGTAGACCTTGCAGAGTTATTTTCCACTAATGTATTCCAAAGGTCTTTTGTGAAACTAAGGAAAAATATCCTAAAATGTTCTGTGATTACAGGATGTTAGAAGTGTGAGATAGAAAAGGTCTATTGGATCACTGAACGACTTCCCTGCCAGGGAAGGATGTAATTCCTCCGGAGAAAGGCTGCATTGTCTCAAGGAGAGTACTGGATGCCAAATTCTAAAGAGATGAGCACATCTCTTTAGACAGATACGAAATTTTGGTGTAAACTAATGCTGTACTTCAATTAGGAATACTAAACAAGTGTGATAAAACATAACCTCAAACGTATTCACATGTAATTTTCACAGCATCCTAGAGGGGTTATTGCATTTCAAAGGATTAAAACTGAAAGCATTCCTTTTTAAAGTGAGGTTCTGGCACCACTTCTGACCTTAAGCTTGCACAAAGGAACAGAATGCTTCAATAAACACTCAACACATCTGCAGTGTGATCCAAAGGAAATAAGTAACAGCTTCCACCATTACATTACAAACAACACAAAATAGTGACGAGTAAACAGTGCACAACACAGTGAACAATGCTTTTGAAAGTGAAGAGGAAGCTGGGTTATTTTTAGCTAACCTGAGTGTAGTGGATGGTGAAGATAGCATGGGATCTGCTGCTGGCATTGTGAATATGTGTAGCTGCTGTGATTCTAGAAAGAAGAACAAACCATTCAATTAAAAAGAGTTACTTCCCTGTAGCCAGGGAAATCAAAATCAACAAATACAGCAGATAAATAAAACAATGTGAAACTTGGAGAATATGGCAGTCTGCATTCTTGGATCTGATCCCTGAGCATTTGGCAGAGAACATGGAAGGGTGGAAACTGAGAATCAATTAGAGGTGTTTTTTTTTCCACCAGCAGCACTCTGAGGAGATATCTTAAAACAGCCTTACAGAACAGGTATAAGGAGTGGCATAAGCAGGGAACAGAGCAGAGAAGTACAGACAGCAACAGCATTTAAGAGCTCATCCCCAATACAGAGTGTACAAGCCCAGCACATTTCTCTTTATGTCTCCATTTTTATCCCTTGGCATTTCCAAAGGGTCCAAAAACCTTCATACACCACATCTGGGGTTCCTTCACCCTGGTACAGCTCTTTTGCACTGCTAGAGTCCAATGAGACTAACCAGTGCATGCATGTGAGTGCTAAATGAATACTGTAATTCCCTGTGTGACACTTGCTCGACTCTCTGGCATGGACAGAGCAGTCAAACAGCTCTGACCCAGTGCACTCTGGCAAGCAGGAGCTGCTCACAGAAAGAGGAGCAGCAGGACACTCCTACTTGCCTCTGTAATGCAAACTTTTGGAAATTCTACTTTCTTTATTGTTGTTTTAATTAGAAAAACCCAAAGAAAGCAGGATTTTTTTCAGGACAAAAGCAAACTCCTTTGAGCTTGCCTTGAGTATCAGCTATATGTGCAGCCTTTATCATCAGTTTTGCCAAGCCTGCCCTCAACAACAGCAGGTAATTTTAGCAGTGCAGAAAAGAACTGTGGTACCATGTTTTTGTTACAAGCCCAGCTGTCAGAGCACTGCAGAGACCAGTTGCACTAGAGAGCAGCTGTGTGTACGCTGCTGAGTGCCCAGGGCACGAGGGCAGAGCCAGGACCCTCCTCCCCGTTATTCTCTGCTTCCCACACCTCCTCCACTGTCATGTGAGTGGACACTGCCAAAAGCTACAGAAAACTAAGCACATCTTATAAGTGATTCCAAGCAAGCCGAAGCTGAGGTAGCAGGAGAACATGAACCAGTCTCCAGATGTTGGAGGAAGACAAGCAGTTAGGTAAAGGGCAGAGGACAGAAAACAGCCCTACAGTGGGCAGAGAATGTAAGGGCACAGCACCAAAGTTTATAAAGAGAAAAATATAGTGCTCCAAGATTTGGAGGAGGAAGTGTTAGTACTCCCCACCTCCAACAATATACAAGGTAGTTACAGAGAGAGTTCACATCTCAATTACTCACAACCCACATAACACCTGGAATTTTATTGTACTGAAATAGTCTTTTTTTACCGTAACGCTGCATCTATTGCTACAAGCAGAAACAGCAAAACTTAATCCTAATGTATATTCTATGGGGTTCTTTGTGATAATGCAGCTTAGTTTTTATTTACTTCCCAGCATCACTGTTATTTTAAAACCTTGACTAATCTTGTGATAAGACTTAGTACCAGTTTTGGAACTGTGATGAGGATTTGGAGGATCCTTTCAAATGTAACTCTTTTTCATTACTGTAAGGGCACCTGTAAAGAAAAATATTCAGGGCTTCTTGTCAAAAAATGTCTTAACTAACAAGAGCCAAGATCATTTGCTTCACCAGTGCTCTAAGTCCCACAGTTCACTCACAGCAAACACACACTTTGGACTAGGAACTTATAGAAATAAAACCAAATAATTGTAAACCAAGTGCTTTTAGAAAATAAGTAAGTATACGTTATATTTTCAGCAGTTTTAAATCACTGAATTACACAATGAAGTGAGCTGAAAGCTACCCAGTCAAAAGTATCATGAGCAAGTGAAGGGAAAAAACAGATGTCTGTTTACAGCAAAATGTTTCCTTGGCTTGCATTTTTTATCACAGACAGATGGTGGAGTTTTGTGGATAAGTCAGCATGGGATCAGTTTTGAAGAAGCAACTTTATGAGTGCTTGTAGCTCTTGATCTGGGCAGTATGATGATGGGTAACATCTCGTGTGTGTGTCATGTGCAGGATCACCAAATCTGACATCCTGTCATCACAAAGCACTGGCAACCCAGTCAGTAAAACAAACACCAATTAAATCAGCACAGTGAAAAAAAGAGTTAAATACAGATGGAGCTGGTTTGAAATGTAAAATACCTTTTAGCTATTCCTTCTTCTAGAAGTTTTACAACTTGCTTGTAGTCTGTAACTAAATGCTGAGTCAAACCTGCCAAAGATTCAAGAAGAATTAAATACTTAGCTTTCTCAGGAAGTTTCATTCTGTTTATCCAAAAATTTACCCAGCATCAGGAGAACAAGGATGTTCTGCTGAGATGACAGTCTATTATACAAGTAGTGTCTTGACTAGAGTAATTTTTTTTAAAAAATTAAGTAAAAAATTCTAGTTCATCCTTCTGATGAAGTGACATTAGTATAAAAAAAAAGCCTGATACCTTCAAAGACCAGAACTTTTCCATCTGCACAACAATGGTACTTAAAAAACAGTATAACTCTAAGTTATAATAATATAATATTTAATATATAATTTAATATAATATAATATATAATAAATTTTCAGCTATGTCACTGCTTCTACTTTGGTACAAATATTATAAAAACAATTTTGGCCATTGCTTCTGAATGACAGCTCTGCTCACGCAACTAACTGAACCAGGAACCAACCCCTGTGAATATTTACCACTTAGTTCAATAGGCTTTAGCCTGCATCTGGGAATCTTCATGCACTTTTCTCCTCAGAGGGCTTTTCGAAGGATCTCCCCAAATAATAATATGGATCATCTGGCCTTTTCTTGTCTTCTCCTTTCAGTTAATCTTTGGTTCATTGTTACTTTTTTAAAGTCAGTCAAGTTTTTTTAAAATTTGACTGTATTTTTAAGGAGGGGAAAACCCCTAAAGAAATGAAAGGAATCCCACATCCAGAGCCTGCTGTGCTGGAGGGGTGGTCATGACCAAGAGGGGCCCAGCTGAGGGCAGTGTGCAGCTGTGCTGAGGTACCGCTCGATCCTGGCAAAGTGCAAATTCCAGCACATGCACAAAGTTATCCTCAACAGGCTTGTATTCCCCATAAATCCAGTTTAATATGCCTCGTCACCAAGGATTATTTATCATCTGTACTGCAGTAACTCCTCAAAAACACCTGAGCTGGGAAGCAAGTCTTTGTCATACCACAGCTAGCAAAACACGCCTGTGCAGAATGTTTTAGCTCACAGCTGGAATCCAGAGCAGCTTGCTCTCCCTCCACTGACTTAGGTTTGGGCTGTTTTACTACAGACCAAAAAAGTGTGGGTGAAGGGAAAGTCCTGAAAAAAAAAAATTGATTTGGATCAAATAATTTGTCTACTTCTAGAATGTAAGTCAAGACTAATATGAAATTCAGCAAGACTGAAATAGGTACTTCTGATATTGTTACGAGTCTATCCTTTCATGATAACACCTTGCTTAACTCTAAATGAGAGCAAAACCTAGGACAAAGAAGGGATTTCACTTTAGTCCTTTAATAACTGATAAGTATTAAGAAAAAAAAAGATTTTTGGATCACCCACACTTTTAAAATAGCCCTAACTCCAGTGTGCATGCATGAGCACTTGCACACACACAAAGTACAGGATGATTTTCAAATAGAAGTATTTCTTCTGCTCTCTAGTGTCTCTTTACAACACATTAATTCCAGAAGTCATCACATTTTCCATTTGAGAAAGAAGCCCATTATTTTTCCAGCCACACTGGGATCTTCAAAGCTCAGAATATGGAAACTATCATACATTGTTTTCCCAGACCCCTTTTCAGGGTCTTATTTAACTGAATAAAAATACCATTATATAAAGGAAGCATGGAAGAAATTCTTACCTGCCTACATTTCCCTAAGCGCTGGAATTGTGAATTTGGCTGAGAGTTTAAAGCAGTTAGCATTTTAATAAGGTTAATGAAATATTTTAAATGTTGCTTGAAAAGAAACGATTAAGTGTTCTGTTGGTTGCCAGAAAAAGAAAGGTCATTTTCATGTCCCATAGAAAGATCAAAACCACTCACTTGTCTAGAAATCTGCCTTGGAGTAAGAAAGGATCTCCCCCCAGAAATCTGCCTCAGAGTAATAAAATAGATTGCATCATTTCCTGATTTAAGAGAGGCTGATTCCTTAACAGTGCAACCATCTGTGAGGGAGAAGTTTGAAACTATTCCAATCCAAAGCACTGAAACACTTCCAGCATTTTAAAGGCTACAATCTCTAAGCCTTTACGTGAAAAAACGATGGGCTGGAAAACATTTAAAACACTTAGTGTTCAGAGCTGGGACTTTCTGACTGGACTTGCAAATGGAAAATGCATTGCCCACAGCATCTAAGTGTCCTTAAAGGGATCAAGTTTTCTGATTATCCCCCGTCTCTACTCTTCATCCACAGCTAGCCATACTCTGGATGTCATTGACACCAAACACACAACTAAAACTAATTTACACTGAGGAGCTCCTCATAAGAGCCAGCAAACCTTAAAATTGCTGATTGCTTGCAAGAAGTATGATGCAAATACAGATTCTAATAGTTAACTTGCTTGATCTATGGAAAACAATGGAAAATTTCTGAGCTTTACTGATGTTCTGCATTTAATTTCTCCTATACACTAAATTGCCTGGAAGTGAAACACAAACCAAGCTCTCCTAGTACACTTGCTGACAATTTTGATCTTAGCTGTCTAGCTATTGGAATTATTACTCTTGCACACTGATTCTGCACAGAGAGACTACATATAAAATTGCCAAAGACTACTGCAGCATGTAGAAAATCTTCATTACAGAGCTCAGCAATTTTTGATTACAGCAATACATTAGTGCAGTTCAGAATGGCATCTTGTACCAGAGTTGTGAACCTCTTCACAAGAGGCTTTCTTGAATTTGATCTTACCAAAATCAAGCTGACTATACTTCGAACTTGCATTCAAATCACTGCTGCTTATTTTTGATGTGAGCTAATGAATGCAGTTCCATCACACTTTATTAGTCCCACTCCTAAATAGACACTGGGGCTGTCTCAAATAAAGCAAACTATAACAGCTCTCAATTGCATAAACTGCATAGGCAAATTCATTAATATATATTTGTATACACATGTTGAAAAACAAGAACTATCATCTCTTGCCCTAAGCCACTGACTCATCATCCTGAAATTACTTCAGTTCACATGGTCTCACAACAGCATCTAATTGCACCTCATGGTGTCTTCAGCAGAGAAAATATTTCATTTCTCATGCATGTGATCAGTTTAAAAAAACCCAACGTAATCACACTTATCACTGAAAAGGTAAAAGGCTGTCATGATATACAGAGGGAGTGAATAATCTAAAATAAATTATTCAAACTGAATTTGCAAACATTACCAAAAGTGGCAAATGTTATTTAGATTAATCTTTTGCCATTATCTTTTCCTCTTAGTTTATAAAATCTAATCAACTGGGACCTTTATTAGCATATTTCGGAACTCTAGCATAAAATTGTTCCAGTCAAAAATTTCAGTTGCATCCAAGTATAAAATCCTTATTCAAAATGAGTAAATAAAAAAGCACAATAGAAACAAACAAACAAACAAACCCCCCTAACAAACCCCACAACAACAACAGTGACAAAAGCCACAACAGAATTGAAAAAGAAGTGATAGAATTGGCCTGGAAGTTTCCAGATGAAGACAAAACCGTGACAAAAAGGCAAGCCAGCCCATTGGCAGAAGCTATAACTATTTTCTTTTAAAACAGGGAAACTCCATTATATGCAGCCAAGGAATCACTGGAGATAGAAAGCCTGAGAAAAGAGATGGAAATTGCCAAGGAAGGAAGCAGTTTAAAGACCCTTTCTTGTGTGGTGAATGAGCAGCTGCTAAAAGAAAATAATTAGTATCTGAACTCCATCAACAATGTAGTTCTCCAATAAAAAGCAGGTAGAAACAGAATCTTGGAAAGTCCTCAATAAAAGCCAAATGTCTATGAATCTGCTTTTCAAGGAATTATGTTTGCCATATTAATGAGACCATCAATTCATCTATTATTTTCCAAGCCTCCTTTAAACAGGATGCTGATGTGCTGGGAAAGCACAGCTGAAACAACCAGAATGTCTGACAGGGCCCTGTGTACAGGACCATGAAAGTTCAACACTTTGCAAGTGCTGATTTCAAATTTTGAGAGGAGGAACCATGGGTTGTTAGATGTGCTATGACCTATACAGCAGGTGTCCAAGGAATCAGGCTCCATCCAATCACACAGTCAAGCCACTCTATCTGTTGTCACATCTTCCTTTAATCTCTGGAGGAAGGATAACCATGTGATGTGCAATGCCGTTATAAAGAAAAACGGAGAAAAAACAACCAGGGAGAGCAAGAGAAATTCACTAAACAGAGACAAGGACTCTGCTTAGAAGCCAGGACAAATCAGTATTTGCTCTGATGTGCCAGGAGCCATAAAATTCTATGTGGTACTCATTTTGTGCGCTAAGTGCACACCCCCTAGGTATTACTACTCACTTGGTGGCCAGCCAAGCAGTTGCAGATTCAGTGATACTAGAGGCTACTCTGGAATTCTGTCCACTGGATACAAGGCAAGAAGAAAAGGAAATGTATGCATTTACTTTCAAAACAAACTCCCAGTTTGGAAAACACTCTTCCTTCTGATCTCCACCGTATGATTTTACATTGGTGCGCAGATTTTGAGATGTGATTTTTGCCAACTCTGGGTCAGATGCACAGCAATGTAGCTGGGAAAACTTTACTCCAGGAGCCAACTAATTTATGAAATACCAAAGGCCAAACTACAATTTAAAACTCTATGAGACCTTGAGGTGAAAGCACCAATCAAGACTGAAAATAAACTGGAAGTAGGAAAACAATGAGAGAGAAGGTAAGAACAAAAGTAAGGAAGGCAACTGAAAAAGCTAACAACTGAAAATCAAGCTTATTAGCTTTTCACTTGGGTGAGATTTTCACTGCTTCTCATGGCCTGCCCTGCAACATCAAAAAGTTGAATTGATCTACCTTTTTTTTTTTTTTTAATGTATATTCTGCTGCCAAGGTATGAAATGGGTATGAAGGGATCTTAGGCTGGTCTGGAGAACCCACGTAGAGCTAATGTTGGTAGATTTCCTGATTAAGTTAATATTTCTTTAAAGTAAAAGAAAGAAAAATAATATGGCTCCAATATGACCTATGGCAGGGAAGGCAGACAGTGCAGGATATCCAGCCAGCAGGATAACAAAGGCAAAGCTTTCAGTATACTACAGGTGATCATACAAGAAGAAAAACACTTGAGAAAAGTATCCCTTGAAGAGCAGAGACAATTACCATCACTGCAGGAACACATGCCAAGATACATGCACACCTGACACGCATTCACCTGCAGTTCTGATGCTGATTGTGAAGCCCACTCTCACCTTGCACATATGGTCCTGTTTCAGGGTGTTCTCGAACTCGAAGTGTGTAGGGTTTCTTTCTGTCTGACTGTTTTAACAGGTCTCGGACACGCTCGTTATAGATTTCAAGAAAACTGAAAAGGAAAAAAAAGGGGAAAGTTAAATTCACTCAACTAAAACCAAAAGGAGTAACTGTATACTTAGACAATGTAACTGACTCTTACATAGATTTTTGCATTAGCGGCCTCAAACCCCAGATTTTCAAACACAGTGCTTTATTAGGTCCAAGGGAATGATGAATAAGACAGGTATGTAGGATCATGGCTCAATTTAGGAGTTATAAAAAGCAAGTAAATTTTCACTGCATTCTTTTTTCATCTGTTTATACAAAAGTGAACAGTCAGCAACCAAAGAACTATTCTTAGATGGAAAACTAAACCCAGTGTTTTCTCATCATTCCTCTGTGTTTTTCCCCTCATTCCAAAACTACCATCTTTTAAGAAAACAGAAAATTCACTAGTCTTTACTTTGTTTGATCACAGGAGTACGTTGTTAAAAGCTTCCACATTGTTGTCCAAAACAGTGACACACTTACCTGACCTTTACCCTGCACGATGCCATCTGGTCTGAGTAATCATTCTTCCTTGAAAAGAGGCCCTTCACAAATGAGAAGTTTATGTAAATTTAAAATACATTAAGAAAATCTATCTGCTTAAACAAATGCAAGTGAAGGAAAAAAAAAAATACCTCACATATACGAGGTGTCAGCCCAATGGATGCCTTCAAATAATAAACAGAAAAAAATTTAAATAATACGTTTTCCAACACTCATGCAAAACCTATTTTTAAACAAAAGTCAAGTTATAAGAAAAGGACAGAATCATAGTGCAGTAATGGCTGAATAGTGAACTTCAACACAAACAGCCATGGAGTGTAGTTCAGAACAGCATGGCTATCTATACCAAAAGTAATTTTAGAGCAATGTACACAGCACTGATGAGAAGTTCAGAGGCTTGGGTTAAATCTAAAAGCTGTTTGATGTAATGATACTGAACATGTCTGTCAGAGCTGTTGCAGACTAGATGAAGCCAGGCCAACACTGAAACTAGCTTGATTGCTCATGAATATGTTTGGGTTTTCCTTATTCTACTTTTATTTCTTCATGCTATACCATCACAGGGAGCCTTGGAATAGCTTTATATTCTAGTTTTATAAATTCTGTCTCTCAGAGAGAACAGGATATGGGGCTGTTAACAATACCCAGACTATGTGATTTAAATTTCGCCCAAAGAGTCTACCAGCACTGAAGTAACAGTGTGGTTTTGTGTGATGAATTCTCCTTAGGATGATTGCTCACACTTTAGTGACTCCAGGGCCAAGGCAGCCTGGGAAAGACACCAGGGCTTAGGTAGATTCTGCTTGCTGAATAGCATGAAAGGCTCTTTTCAAAAGGCACACTTGAAACCATGTTACAAGAAGAAAATCCAGATTCATCAAGTGGACCACCATGGACAAAAAGTTCTGTTTATACCAGACACTGGAACACTGCTTCACAGTGAGTACATGTTATTAAAGATCAGTTAAAAGCAGTATTGCATAGGAGAAGTAAATGATTTTTTAAGCAAGAAATCTCTTAGAAACACGACATCCAGATATTTCCTTGAAAATAATGATATTTTTGAGTTGTGGCCATTCTGAAATGCTAAGATTCAAAAATTTTCAAGATAGGGTAATATAAATATCCTAGTTTGCCACCTATTAACACAAATTTTAACAATTCTTCAGGCTTTCAAACTTGGTTCCACATAAAATTAATAGAGAATCTGGTAAGAATGTAACTAAATCCTATTATTGATGTCTACTGAGAAAATAAAATTTTAAAAATCCAAACTCTTGTCAAAAGAACAAACTATGTTAGAACAAACCTCTTATCTTTGGGGTTAAACACTTTTTGCCCTTATTTCACCTTAAAAACAGAGTCCCACAGATGTAGAAAATACAGGTCCACTTGTGCAAACTATTAATTTATTTATTTTTTTCTTTTTTAGCAGTATGTTTCACCAACAGCTAAGAATATTCTTGGATAAAAATCAAATTGTCTTCTGTTACACAAAACACAGGAAATCATCAATTGACTCCATCAATCTGAGTAACAAGATTAAAATGCACTTTAGGTGATGCCTGGTAGAAAATCTAAAAATGTAACAGCTTCTGTAAATTTAATTCAAATGCATGTCAAAACTGGAAGTGAAGTATTTCCACAGGCCAATATTCCAAGTAATATTCAAGCCTCTTTCAGAAGTATTACTGTGAATTGCATTCTATTTTATTTGTGAAATTAACTTTATCTCAGCATAGGTCAGATTGCCAAAATATCACATAGGAGTGAATACTTTGTATTACCTTGGGCTACAGTTTCTAAAATCCAGAACTATTCCAGGGTATTGATTTTTTTGTCCTCTAACTCTGTGATAAGATTCATATGTAGTAAGAATATTATCTAAAAATAAATATTCAAACTACACAACACTTTCTAATATTTTTACATGATACTCTATTTTTAACCTCAATTTAAAGGCTCTCATTTTATAAATTTAAAAACTGAATAAAACATGTATAAGCATTGTGCAATAAGCACCAAAACCACCATTTAACAATAAAGCAGTGTTTCTTCTAGACATCCTGCCCTAAGTTTAACATGAATGGTGTAACTCACAGGTGTTCCCATCATTGTGTAAGTTTTTCCTGAGCCTGTCTGTCCATATGCAAAGAGGCAGATGTTGTATCCTCTAAATGCACCAGACAAAACAGAAGTGCCAAGGTCCTGGAACACCTGAAAAGAGCAAGAGAAATAAAGCAGACCATGAACAATGTATCTCCCTGTAAACACTCTTCATTACCTGCAGATCTTGCTTCTTTAATAGTAACATATCTTGCTCCTATAATAACTCCATGGGAACAAGGACCTTCACACATTTGTCTTTCTATTTTATCAGACTCAATGCTGAGTGCTCAGCATTCACTTGTTAGATCTTCCTTAAGATACTAGTGTGTATATATATATATATTTATATATATATATATATATATATACACACTGATATATATATATATACACCAAGCATAGTGCTGACAAGTAGAAGCAGTGTTTAAGTGCTTCCCTGCCTCCTGCTATCTCTTATTTTATATTCAGACTATGTGAATTCTTGAGGATCTTTCCTACCCTGAGCATTTACAGTTCTCATCATAAATGTGACAGAGAGGTATGATCAAGGCTCTTTGATGCAATTACATAAATTCAGCATCAGAATTACAGATCAGAAGCAAAGCAAAGTCTAGCCTGCACACAGATTTCACCCAAGCAATATTTCTCTGTCCCACCTGGTCTGTAAGTGACTCCGCCAGAGGCTGCATGCTTTATTTTCTCCTCACACCAAACACACAGTGACCTGTCTTTTTCTGCTCATTGCATTACAGAGCCAGGACCTGTTATCACCAAATCCTTGTCAGCCTCTCAGGACTTCCAAAGCTTGCAGTGGTCCTACTGTGGCTGCTAAAGCTGGACCAACACTGCCAAACTACCCATTCAACAAGGTCTGACCAGTTATTCCTTCTGCTTTCCCTGCTCCTTCTTTTTTCTTTTTGATCCACAGATGACCCACACTGTCACCATGCTCTCAGGACATCAAAGCCTTGCCCCAGACCAGCTCAAAGGACACTTAGTAAGGTTTGCCAGGAAGTGCATTGTGGATCAAAAGGTTCCAGCAGGCAGGCTGCCAACCCCTCTGCACACTTTGGCCTTGCAAAAGAGAGGTTACAAGCTTTAATGCTTTTACTGTTCACATAGAAAACTGGTCTGTATATATAGAGAGATACATAGGATTTCACTGTTTTAGTGCTGCGAAATCTCATCCAATGCCAGGTCATTTGCTTCTCCAATGGCCAGATACTAAAACTGATACAAAAATCAATAGAAAAAAAAAAAATCATAGATATCACCACTTTACCTAAACTGCCCAGAAAGCAGATTGAAAATCCTCTCCTGAGACTTTAGTTTTCAGATCATATTTCAACTCAGACTAGAACAAGATGCTAATTTCCAGCTGAAGAATTAATAACATTCCTATTTGGCAAAATTTGACTACCCCTGTTTGTATTTGAATATGTGGCATGTCAGAGCCATCTGCTTCACCTGGATTATCAGCTCAAGAAACTTTTCCATTCAAAGCACACAGAGAAAGCGATGAGCAGAACACAGGGATACAAATGTAATAGACAAGGGATAAAAAGAAAGATAGAGACAAACCCTCCAGTCACTACTGGAGGCAATTAAGAAACAGAGGTGGAGCTTTGGAGTGGCTGACCTGGACTTCACAGCCAACAACCTGGAGGGAAAAAAAGAAACAGGAGAATTTGGGATATTTGAGTGGGGCCTGCAAGGCCATGTAAAACTCACCAAGGAATGTTTAAGGTGAGGGACTTTAATTAGGAGTAGAGTCCAAGCTGATGGTCAAGGGATTCAGGGCAGGGGTGTTTCTGAGCACAGGCACATTTGCTTGTGAGCAGCAAATTGGGCTATCAGGCAGGTAGAAGCCCTACAGAGGGGTTAAAAGGGCTCAAGGTCCAGGAAAAGTTATTCTCATGTGAATTCTCCAGTGAACTCAGTAGAAGTACCACTAGGATCTATTCCCTACCTGGTCAGCATGTAAATCTTGCAGGACATCTCTAAGACAGGACACTTAAGTTCAAAGGAGAAAGTTCCTCCTGTGTGAGCACCTCAATGAAATCAGTAGCTGAGAATGTGAATATAAGGGGCAGGAGGAAAGAATCTGATCTAAAGCTAAAAAGAGGGCAAGAATTAGTTCTGCAGACTGACAGGGGGCAAGAGTCAAGCATTATAAAGGACTAATAAATTGCAGGATGAATTGTCTTGAAGTAAGGGGAGCAAGGCAATACTGTGCCCATTTCAGAGTATCAACATTGAATAAATTCAGGAATTTTGCATGGCTCATTGTACTAAAAGCAGCTGGAGGACTCCATATCAATTTAGAAACCCATACTTCACATGGCAGAACAGCTTACAACAGGGATAAATGCAGCCTAGAGAAGTATCTTGATTCTGTGATAGTTTCCTCATTAAATGCTGTTCTCCTTTCTGAAGGTTCATAATGGATCTTTGAGTTAGTAACTGAGCTAAGTATAATAAAAAGAAATCTTCACAGGTGGCAAACTTCCAGGACAGCAACACCAATCAATATCATCTGGACATTGAAGCTGATATTTTAGAATAACAGCATTTCAGCTCTTTCTCTGTTATTGAAACTTTTGTACAACGTTGTGCAATTCATTTAACATTTTCATGGCTCAGTTTTCCTACAGATAAAGTAGGAATAATGGTATCCATTACCAGAAGATTGTGGGATGTTCTCACTAGTGTTCATAAAACTCCTTGCAATTTTACAACATCCATAGCAATTTAAGCCAACCATGCAAATTATTTGGCATCCCCTCTCTCCAAGAGTGCCTTGGACTCTCAGAAAGAAGAACCTCTAACTTCACACTCTCAGTTAAAGCTGTTACACTTACTCTGTATTAAATACACATAGTTACTCAGACACTTTAATTCAAATATGTCTCAAATCAGAACTTTTTAAAATTAGGTCTTGAGAGAAGACATAATACAAACAAAACTGGATTCTCTGAAAACAACGACATAACCCTAGGATAGTGATGCATCAGAATCTCAAAAATTATTTATTGAACTTCTAGTAAAAGCTGATTTGTACTGTTTAATTTTTGTTCTTTCTGATAAATTGCTCTCTCTCCTTTTGTGAGGATAAGTTACAATTAATTTAATTGAATACAGCCTCAATTTAGTCAGAAAAGCCTCTTTGTTTTGGTGTACTGTAGAAAAAATGGAGAAATTGAATCACAGCAATAAATTTATTACTTGCTTAAAAAGGAAGGAGAGTAATTGAAATCAAAGATTTCTCTAATATCAGAGGCATTAGTCCAAATACCCATTAGCAATAACAGTTGCAGATTATACAAAAAGTCCTCTAATTAATCATTCTGGGCATATGTACTAACATATTTCATGATACAATAGACTGAATCACAGATTTTGCTGATCACGAGGTGAGGGTGGCAGGGAAAAGAAGATTCTTCTGGGATTATTCCAAGTCTCACATTTTAAATGAAACTTCAGGAAGATGAGGTTTTTCAAGGAACACGAGTTGGATATGGTTTCCTGCAGAGAACACACCATTTGGCTGAGACAACGCTGTCTTCCCTGCATGGCTGCTCTGTGTGACTGGCACTGCTCACTTTGTTCCGTGCAAGAACGAGCCTTTCAACAAAGCCTTAGCTGCCTCTGCCATGTCTTTTCCCTGCACTTGCCCAGCTGTATGTGGTCCATACCCCATGGTGTTCTGTGAAATATTCTACAATTTATCACTTGTCAACAGTCCTAACAGCGGAAAAAAAACCCCATGCCTTTCTGAAAAAGTTGAGAGAATGCATTAAGACAACTGTCCAATTATCGCCATCGAGTTAATCCTATTTAAAACTGAAGACTAGAAAGACTGACTATTTATTTCTTTTGAAATACAGATGTATTAGAGGTTAAATGAATGTGCCACTCAGCAAACAGCCTCAGAAACTCTTTTGGAAATTGAAAATTTTGAAGTATGAACTGAAGTCAGCATGAAACACAAAGTAAATCCACACCAAAAATTTGCAGTTTGTATCAAGTCACCCCTGACATGAAAATTAGGATTTACTACTCAATTAAAAACAAAACAAAAATTGGTAGAACAAACTGAGATACGGTTTTGGGTTGCTTCTTCAAGAATGCTTGAGAATTTTAACCTTTTCCACACAGTCCATTTTTAAAATGATGTATGAGGAATATCAATTGTCTAACCAAAAGATAAAATTTGGAGGAGCCTCAGAGATTTCAAAGAAGGATACAACACCACCTGTCCTAAGAAACAGTGATGACCAAGTGACAAAAGACATTTCTTCTTCCCATTGCATGAATCTTTATAAAGTGAGTTTCACAATACTAAAGTAGTAAAGCTCTTCCTTTTTAGAAAGTGGAAATACATTTTGAAATTAGATTTGTGAGTAATAAGCATAACAATCTTTTTCACTACCAGGAGATTTATAAGAGATGAGCAGCAATCTGTTCTGATTCTTTCCCATTTGGACAGCAGAATCAGAAATCTTCTCTCAGCTCTCCTTTTCTAGCTTAAAAGTCAAAATTTATAGTGTTTTGTTTTACACCTTTCTTAAATAATGACTTTGCAAGGCACTGAAAATACCTTATTTATTAGCCTGAGATAATGTCAGATTTTATCACATTAGACCTGCAGGTCTGTGTATAAGTATGGATCAGCAGATAGATGACTGTATTTTTTTTTCTGGAATATATTTTGTTCTACTGCTAAGAAGTAAAATATGACATGGACCAATTACTCACCAAAAGTGGAAGAACTTTCAGATTTCTTTTATTAACAGTAATGATTTGAGACTTTAGTTTACATGGAAATTTTTGCTGGGATATTAAAATTGTGAAGCCTTTTGTTTTCAAATTCCTCTTTTTAAAAAGGCCTATTTATTTAAAAAAAAAAAGTTTTAGCATATTCTATTTCTCCCAACTACCTGTGCATATTATAAAAACTTTTTTCTTTTATATTCTCTGACTTCTTAGTTATTATCAAACCAATGGCCTGTGGATATTCCCTTGAATCTACAACCCCTCTGTGACACGCACTAAGACAGACAAGTGTGTTGGCTGTCAGTTTTTCTTTTATTCCTCCAGAAGGTTGGAGATAATTAAACTGTTCTCTAATGCATGAGATTCAAACTAATGCTACTGACTTTGTAACACAAGGCTCAGTTAATATCAATACCTTTGACTTTTCTTGGAATTACTATGCATTGAATAGATCCACATCTAGCACAGCTGATGACAACAAATACATATTTTCCAATGTAAGTGGAAGGGGCTCTCTTTATTCTCTGATAGTGTCCCTCTTACACTAATAAACGCTTTAATTTTGAAGATAATGGAGTCATTCTATCGGAAATGAAGGTTTGGCAACAAAAATTTCTTGAGCATAAAACTTTCCTTCCTTAATCCAATCAGAACATGGATTGCAAGAAGAAAGGAAAAGAAATTGTTTCAAATGACAGTTAATTGACTGTTCAGCTTTGGGGTTTAGTAATCTGGGAAATGGAATGTTTTTCCAAGTCACTCATGCTAAGTCTCAGAGTTACATTAAAAAAAAAAAAAAAAAATCCAGTAAATTTCCAGGTACAGCATGTAATGCCAAGTTTGCAAATGTAAAAAATGAATATTAATAAATAAGCATTTTCTGTCACTTGGGTTTTTTTTCCCCTAAGTAATTTCTGGTAAATAAGACTTTCATTTTGCTTTGAGAACAATGAACAAGCAAGGACCAAAGCAGAGGAAAAGGGAGGGGAAAGCAGAAGGAGGAAGCTACAACTTTTATGAGCAACAAATTAACAGAATAGTTTATCAAGTCTTATTTGGACAGCACCCACTTACTTATTGCCAATGTCTGAAATCATCAATGTATAATAGTCACTCTAGGACACTAAATCCAACTTGGAAACCTCAAATTTCAAGAGAGTTTATTTGGTAAAGGCCAAAAAAAGGAATAAAGAAAGGAATTTTTAATAAATAAAATTTGTACTTATTAAAGGCATAGTCTACAAACAACAACACTGACAAGTCACCAGAAGCAATCCAGTTTTACTGCAAAACATTAGGCAAAAGTTAGGATACTAAGATAAATTCCCACAGCTAATAACCAGGAACAAAATCAAAAGACAATTATCTTCTTGGACAGCACAAATTAAAAATAGCCTTTAAAATATCCCAGTTTAATGAAAATGGAAAAGACTCAGCTGAAGCCAGACACACAGTCAAAAGCTACTTTTGACCACAGAACCAACAAGTCACTTTATAAAAGCTGAGAAAACTCAACAGCCTTATTTCCATTAACAATTTGCCTTGAAAACAAGGTAAGGGAAAACTTCCTCATCAGTAGGTAGAAAGCTTCAGAGTACCAAGCCAACTGCAGCAGACACAGCTATGAAATGAATTAAGTATTAAGGAGGTGCTGTTATGTACTATGCAAACAAAATCACACTCAGGTCAGTGTGTCAATAGGTCAGGGCAGTCTGAGTAACTGCATGAAGTCTAAGAGGCTCCATCCTGCAGGGTCTGTTTGCCACAGCCTCCACTGTGAGCTACAGATATGCTCCATCTCGCATTTCCTGTGTTTTCCTTCCAGAATTTTGCCTCAAGCTGTTGCTGTTTGGGTTACAACTAAATTGTATTTAATGACATCACTGCTACATCTCAAATGTAGCATCCAAGACTCAGATCTAAGGTGAAAAAAAAAATTCATCCAGTAGAATTATACAGAACTAAGCAATTCCTGCCAAAATAATGAAAACCTTCGTCCCACAACCTTTAAAAACCCCTTAATTAATTTAAATAAAAAGGCAGAAAGAGAATGCAAGGAAGGAATACATAAAAACAAATCCAGGAGGTTGTTCCAACAAAGCAAGGCTTTTTCTGTTTTGTCTTAACAAATATTAAACAAGTGTCAGCCGAAGGGCTTTCTGTACATGGTCAGAGAAAGCACAAGCAAAGGGAAGCACATTATGCTGATCAGTTGCTCAGAAGCCTCTACTGTGACATTTGGATTACTTCAGCAACATTACTTCTTGGTTTGAATGGGATAAAGCGGAAGGGGGGAAGGCATCGGTTGGTTAGTTTGGGAACGTTTTTTCTCTCTTAACAAGAGGCCACAGCTTCACAACCAGGATTATTTCTTTTCCTTCTCTCTATCCTGCCTTTTCAGTTTCTTTTTCCCAGTCCAACCGGAAGCAGGGCTGTGAAAGGGACGGCTTCTCTCCAGCTCAAGAAGCTTGGCTCCTGGCAGAGGCATTTGCACCAGAACTTAAGAGACAGTTCTGTTCTTGGCTCTGCCAACAGACTTCCAGTGTGTCTTTAAATCCCTTTGTGCTTTAATTCTCCCACTGAGAGACAACAATGACTTCTTTGTTCATCTTATCAGGTGTAATTTTTTTTCCAGTGGAAAAACTGTCTGCTCTGTGCGGTAATGGTCATACATACACACTAAATTTAACAGCGTGAAAGTTCAAGTTTGATTAAGGTATTTAGGAGAATCCATGAAATAAAAGTACTAGAGAAAGCCACAGATAGCATGTGACAAATTTATTGTTCTTCTGGGTGGGGGGAACAGGAGGGAGAATGTTGGATTCTGATTAGGCTGAGTAGTGGCTTTACATTCCTGCCATTTTATTGCTGAATTATATAATCATGAAAATACACCTTATTCACTCATTAATCATTAAAAAAAAACCTCATTGTGAAAAAAAGGGAAAAAAAATCTGTGCTTACCACATCAGTCTAATTTATAAATGTTCTGATAGAACCTGAACTTTTAAAAGTTCTGAACTGCTTCATCACCAAGGGCACAATTCCTCTCTACTTCGTTTTTTCTTTTCTTTTTTTATAAAATTGCTGATATTCTGCTGTAAACATCAGCTTGTGTATTTTCATCTACCTGTACAAAAGCACACACCTCTCATCTATTTTCCTTTCCAAAAGGGATTCCTATTGTGTTATCACTGATTTATAGAAGAGAAATTTTAATGTAATAGCCATATAATCCAAGCTCTACAGCATTTGATACTACATCAATATTGATCTAGCTCAGTCCAGCTATATTTATCATAATAAAGCTTTCTACAGTGGAAAACACCTGACAATCTTTTGGCTTTATTAATGAATACTTTAGGATTCACACACATAATTTTGTGGTTTTGGGGTCTTCAAAACTAGATAAGAACCAGTAAGCATCCTCAGGGAAAGGAAGAAGATTGAATGCAAATGGCTAGCTGCACACAACTTGCAATACTGTCTACAAACCACTTAATGAGAAAAGAAGTGGTTTCATTTCTCTGTCCCAAGAACCTGGGACCAGCTTTGAGTGCTGGGTTGGATGTCAGAGTTATGGATTTATTTTCTGTGCATCTCCAAGAGCAGAACAGTAACAATGTGACTTAGACCACTGCCAGCAATACCCCATGAAGGAAAATTTTTCCTGAGTGAATTCTGGGCCAGACCATTCAATAATGGAACCATGGGGGAAGCTAAAATCTTTAGCTTTTCAAAATCTAGCAAAGGCTAATGTCACAGCTGGAAAAAGCAACACAATATTCTCTACAGTCCCACAGTTTACTCCACAGCCAGGTGTTTAAGACATCTCATTCCCATGCCCCAGATATTACTTCATGCCAGAAAAATAATGTAAGTTGTCACTTTAAATGTTCTGATACCATTGTTATCTGTGCCTGAACGACCACTGAAAAGAAAAAGAGAATTAAAAAAGGGCAGAGCAGTTGTACTGATATTCTTCTAAAATGAGCAAAATAAATACTGTGAGAGCTAAGTGGGTTTTTTTATACTCAATTATATCTTTCTTGCAATGAAGAGAGCAAGGAATAAATAATGGGTTATAATGGAGTTATAAATATCCTGCATTTTCTCCCACCACCGCTAGCTCTTGGCTAAGATCCCAGGTCATTAGCGGATGTCTGTGATTCCATGTGAAAGGAAAATAAAGAAAACGAACATAAAATCACTAATTCTTTTTGTACAAGACAGCAGAGATAAATACCAATTCTCATCTGTGTCTCTGAAAGTAACTGCTCCTTAATTTTGTGAGAAGGCTGAGGATGGAGATGGAAAAAAGATTGTTCCTTGACTTTATTACCAGGAGGTAGAAGAAAGAGGTAGTTTAAATATTTCAGTAATTCAGTAAGGGCTAACAACTGTTTGCAATACTCAGACAAAAGCACAATGACACTATCAAGACAGATTTCTGCTTCTTTTCCCTTCAGCTGGAAATGGGTATTCTCTTTTCATATTAGATCACCAGCTCTTAAGATTACAACACTGGAAAACAATTCTTAAGCCTATAAAATATACTTTCCTAGCAATCAGCTAATTTTTTCACCTTCATACAAGAGACCAAAATAAAGTAAAATCGAACAAAAGAGATGGCAAGACATTGAAAATAGTTATTTATACCAATAATTCTGTCAAAATGCCAGCAGAAATTCTACAAGGCATATTCTGTTCATAAAACAACCAGCAATGACTGCATTTCAATGGTACTCAAGCCCAATATAGTCACATCATGCTTCTAGAAGTAAATTTTCTGTGTTTGGCATTATTTAATCTGGGTAGAACCTTGGAAGTGCTCATGGAAATTCCTAGTGCTTGGTCTTGACTCTACCTCAGATTTCACTTCTTTACAATTGCAATGATGAGATTTATTGGAGCCAAACTGTAAACTGATTCTATACTAAAATATAGACATATATTCTGTTTATAAACTGGGATGTTAAACAAGTTGTAGCAGGATGTTTTGTTAATAAAGCAATGCTTGTCATCTAAAAAAAAACTATATGGTTTTACTGCACAGAATTGGTACTTCACTGCAACATTTTTTTGTTTAAAAGAAATTGCACCTCCATAACTGGGGAGATGAGAAGGTTTAAAGGACACATTCTATGTTATGTTATGGTTAGGTTATGGTATATATTTTATATGTGTTATGTTTGTTATATGTTTTATGTGTTGTGTTTGTTATATGTGTTATGGGATGTTTTGTTATGTTACATAGCAGTTACTTCTACTGCTGTTTCACAGGAAGAAAAAAAAATCCTCCTAGTTTCAGGCAACAGACTTAGGAATGTATCCATTTTAATCATCAGATTTTTATTTCCGTTGCTTGCTTACTTAAAATAAAGACATAGAAGTACATGCCTCCTGACAGGGACAGTTTTTAGAATATTTGCAGGGCTTATTGGGTGCACCATAAATGGTGTAGAGAACTGGCAGGAGGGCCAGGCCCAGAGAGTGGCAGTCGATGGAGTTACATCCAGCTGGCAGCCGGTGGCCAGCGCTGTTTTCCTGGGCCCAGTGCCGGGAAGGCAGTCCTGCCTAATGTCTTCAACAGCCTGGCCAAAGGGACTGAGTGCACCCTCAGACAGTTCACAGAGGACACTGAGATGGGTGGGAGTGCTGGAGGGCAGGAAGGCTCTGCAGGGATCTGGACTGGCTGGATGGATGGACCACCCCAACAGTGTGAGGTTCAAGAAAGTGCAGCATCAGGTCCTATACAACCAACCCACACAGCACTACAGGCTGGGGAAGAGTGGCTGGAAATCTGCCCAGCAGAAAAGGACCTGGGGGTGCTGGTTGACAGCAGATGAACATGATCCAGCAGTGCCCAGGTGGCCAAGAAGGCCAATGGCACCCTGGCCTGTATCAGGAACAGTGTGGCCAGCAGGACCAGGGCAGTGACTGTCCCCCTGTACAAACCCTGCGGGCACCTCTCAGCACTATGGACATTGAGGTGCTGGAGTGGGTCCAGAAAAGGGCAGTGGAGATGGTGAAGGGTCTGGAGTATGTGTCTTATGGTCAGTGGCTGAGGAAGTTGAAGTTGTTTAACCTGGAGAAAAGGAGGCTATGGGGAGATCTTACTGGTCTGAACAACGACATGAAAGGAGGTTGTGGTGAGGGGTGGGTGAGCCTCTTCTCCCAGATAACAAGTGACAGGATGAGAAGAAACAGCCTCAAGATGTGCCAGGGAAGGTTTGGATTGGATATCAGGAAAATTTTCTTCACTGGAAAGGTTGCCCAGGGAAGCAGTGGTGTCACTATCCCTGGAAGCATTCAAAAGATCTGTGGATGTGGCAACTGGGGACATGGCCTAGCAATGAACAAGGTGGTGCTGCATTAATGTTTGGACTCAATTACTTTAGAGGTCTTTTCCAACCTAATAATTCTGTAGAACAGCTTGGACCTTTAAAGGTCATCTACTCCACTCATTCTACAATAAGCAGAGAATAGTGACATTTCCACTGAGAAAACACCTTTACAGCGGTGGAACTAATTTTATGCCTGTGTCTTGAAACACCTACCTGACTGGCCTAAACTAAAAGTGCAGTTGATGTCCACAAAAGGGACGTGAAGAAAAAATCTACACACTTTTATGAATTCAGATATGACTTCAATGTACATTGAGAAGATCAAGAATCACCAGTCAAATCCCCAAAAGCAAATTTCTTGACTTTTAGCTCTTCAAAAATTATTGCAATATTAAAGATTTATGTTTGGTTTCTTTTAGGAAAAAAGAGGATATTTTCTATGGTATGTCCCACAACTTTAAAAAGAAATGAAATAAAAAATGGTTTAGAGCTACATGAAATCCTCTGGAAAAAATGTCCTTTCTAAATGTTTATGGTTTTTAGCAGTTTCCAGGAGAATCCAAGCAACAGCAGGCAATTTAAGGTGACTTTAGTCACCTTAAATTGCCTGCTGCTTAAATATGAATTGAATATGAATCTCAATTCATATTCATTGAGATTTTGGCATCCTATTCTCAACAATATATTAAGAATGAAGTTTGACATGGCTGTGGTTCAGTAAATTGTTATTTCTGCTCTTTTGCAAGGTGATTGGTGCTCTGTTCACTTCCAATTTACAAGGAGTGCACATTAACAGCCAAAGCTGCCAAGAACAGCCAAAGCTCGCCTAACTAGAAAAGTTTCATTAAAAAAAAAAGTGCAGAGTTTCTTTTATTTCAGTTCTCCTACAATCAGAAATTAGAAATTACTGAGACTGGACAGAAATACTACTTTATTCTGTCCTCTTCCCTGCTCACTGTGTACCACACCAGCCTCAAAATTGGGCAAGACAGACTATGAAGATGGTTCAATAGTTCATTCTATAATTTATATAACTATCATAAAGCAGAAAGTAAAGTGGTTCATATCACCTGTAAAACTTCTTAAAAGTGTTTGTAAAATATAGAAGAATCCGACAAGAATCCAACTATCCCAATACTCTCATAGAGCAAAAGATAACACAATATATTTTCAAAAATTAAAACATGCAGATCTTCTAAAAATCAGTAAAAAAACTCCAGGCATCAGAACCAGAGAATCTCCATGTCCCAGTTAAGGTCACATACTTGTGAGTCACTACAAGCCTAGCAATAACCAAATCATTGGTATTACCAAAATGAACAAAGACCCCTTGGCAAGCTATAAAAAACCCCATAAATTTCATGATATTATGGACTGTGAAGAAAATACTGGAGTATCCCACTCAGACATGGTGTTTTATGGGCTAAAAAAAAAAAAAGAAAAAACTTTTAAAATATTCAGAGGAACATATTTGATTGTCTTAGAAAACCAGATTTTTTTCCCACTAACTAATAAAATACATGAAAGGTTGTGATACAGAAAAATGAGACAGAATGAAGAAATTTCATCAGCATTAAAAGCTCTTGAAGATGCATTAAATTTTATTCCTTTTAAAAATTAAGATTTTATGTTATGCAGCACACTAAAATGGCCAAGAAATGAACAATCAATGAGCAGAGGCAGATAGCTAGGTGTTCAGAAAACATATTTAGAAAGGATTGAAACACAGGATATTAATGCATTTACAGGATTTAACTAACTAGCCACCCTTCTACATTCTTTTCAGCTTATTGGTACAACAGTCTATAATGAGGCATCAATTTTGTCACCAACTATAATTCATGTTTTGCAACTTAATTGTCAGTTCTACCCCAATGTAAGTTTATTGTATTGAGCATATGCTAAATCAATAATTTTTAAATACATGTCTCAACTCTCTTTTAATACAAGTGTCTTACTACAATAAACTTATTCAGAAAAAGACAGATTCACATAAAACCCCAGGATGTTCTCAAATATGCCAACCTATTGATCTATATTTCTACTTGCACTATTTTCTCTTTTAGGTAGGGAACTGTTGCATCATTTATTCAGCTAGAAATTCAATTACTAGAGAATATTGTTTGTTTCAAAAGACTATTGAATATAATAAACCCATGTTCAAACCAGCAGGTGATTTCCTAACAGCTGTGCTGTGTAAGATGACCATCCATCTCCCTGGGAATTCAAAGCAGACTCCTCCCTTTTCAGTGTAATGACTTCAGCAGAAGCACTGGGTGTTTCTTACATTCAAGATCTGTATACACTGCTCTCACAGCAAAAGAAGGGCACAGCATCTGCAAATTCTTTAAAAATGCTGCCTGCTTTGATCAAAGCTGTCCAAATAGGTCAAAATACCACAGTGGACTGTACATTTTTAAGCATTTCACTTCCAACACTTCTTTTTTTATTAGTCACTCAATTGCTTTGGAAAAGTCAAAGCCTGACTTGAAGCGGATTTTTAAAAGTACAGTTTTACAATTTTATTCTGTGTGTAGGATTGTTTCTTCTATTTCTGTTATCAAATAATTTCTCTCCCCAAGTCCTTTTCCTCATTTTTAGAAATTAATCTGTTAACCAGTCTGGCTGCAAGAAAGGAAGACTTTCTTGCAGAGTCTTTCCCAACTCAGCCCCAGGAAAAGCATTACAATGTGCTGCTGGTTATCTTGTGGACCACATATATTAAAAAAAAATAAAATAAAAAAAATCTTGCTTTATTGATACTCACTATGAAGCATGAAAGGTGCCAAACTGCATGCAACAAACTTCAGCACCCAAAATTAACTCTCCACCCCTAACTCACAACCCACAACTCCTCAGCCAGCTCCCACCAGCAGCAATTTAAACATGCCCAGACCACATGGCACGGAACAGATTATCGTATTCAGATCATCAAGCACTCTCAGCCTCCTAGGCAGGGTGGCCACATGAAAACTGCCAGACAGAAATGGTCCTGGTCCCTGCCAGTTCCTGGGCTGTGCCTACAAATCTTCACAAATAGTACCAGCTATCCCAGGCCAAGCAGCACCAGGAACCACTCCAACAGTTTACAACTAGGGATGATCAAGCTGCAGTGCTCATGGAATACTCCCTGACCTCAGGCAGGAGCTGGACAGATACAGCTTCAGCTTGTTATAAAGAAAAAAGAAATAAAATCAACTCTTAGCTGATAAAATGAGGGGCAAAAGATGACCTTCTAATCAAGACAAACTTCTAATCACTTTTGCTTTCCCTTTCAACTCAACATGCCAATGAAATGCAGTTGCAGAAAGCCTCTTGCATTCATAATAATTGGAATAGAAAAAGATTACATTCCATATATTGTAATAAGCAACAAAGTTATGCAAATGACATGCAGTAGGAAGTGAGACAATAACAGCATTGTGGTGTACTCAACAGAGCCAAATGCACAGAAATGATGTAAAGGGGGACATGAATAGCTGAAAGCAAGTTTCTGCAACCCTCCAAAATCTTTATGCTTTCAGACAAAATGTATCTTCAGGACATTGACAGTTCTTTTGAGTTTCTGCTCAATTTAAGTTAAAAATATAAAAGCTAACCCAGCACAGGCTTCAAATTACCTTATTCTCCACTCATAAAAAATCAAAACAGTTGCTAATTTTCTGCATAGAATTGAAAATTCAGTTTATATTTCTTGGTTTAGAGCTATAAGACACATTAAAAATAACTAAGAGATATAGGAATGTTAGCTGTCAAAAAAAAACCCCAAAACAAACAAACAAAAACAAAACCAGAAACACACACAGACACAAAAAAACCTGTTGAAAAAGAACAAGTAACAGCCTCAAGTTCTGGACTAGAACATTTCCTAATCATTACAGAAATGACATTATTTTTGGCTTTAAAATGATAACTAGCTCCACCAAACCCTTTCACTTGATTGGAATTTGAATGTGCTAGAATACGAAGATCATCACTATTTCAATGATCAATTCCTATCAACTCTCTCCCTAGATCTTTAACATTCAGTCTTTTCTCCTACTTCAAAACAGCTATGAGAAATGCTCTTCTGTCTAATAAAAAAAAAAGAAAAAGTCATAAAAAAGACAAAAGCAGGTAAGTTTCAGACCTTGCTTAGGTAATGAAAAGGTCAGTAAATACAGAGAGTCATGCATTTTGAAGCAGAACTTGTGCTCTGTTAGGAAACAGGTTAAAACATGCCTCAATTAGAAATATATTATTCACTCATGAAGTACGCTGGCCATTACTTTCAATCGTTAAGAAACAATACAACTAAGAGCATCAAAATAAGAGAGGCTGGGGGAAAAAAAATAGCCTTAGAGCACAAAGTAAAGCATTATGAGGACTTCTGCATGGCATGCATGATGTAGGGTAACCTGAGCTATCCACCATGAATCACCAACAGCATTGGCTCCATGCAGGGAGGTCCTGGAGATGGTGGGACAGGCAGATACAGCTCCAAAGCTCCAGCATGTGCAGCACAATGCCAGCTGCTGAAGGAGCACTTTGTGGTTCTGCAGGTGGAACTCAGAGATGCACCTCTCTTGCCCCCAAAGGAGAGGTGACACCATGTAAGGGACATCACAGTTTTCAGGGACATAATGTAAGCAAAGTTTTGGATCATTCTTTCAAGGACTCAGGTCACTCATTGGTTGTGTGGCAAAGTGATTATTGTGGTCTTTATTGTCCTGGTCATAGACCAGTCCCAATAGGACTTGCTTCAAAATACTGAATCATTGCTCAGAGGTTTTTGACTTTTAAAATCCATCAGGAAATCTCATTTTTTCACAGTGAGGATTACAACATGTAATACCCATGAAACTTTCAACATAGATGCTCCAGCAAAAAAAAAAAAGCTTATTTATTCCTAAAACTACATGCAGTTACTCAAATTCACTTTCTGCTATCATAAAAAGACACACTCAGCAAAACCCAGCCCAAGACATTTGCTCCCTTTGTTCTGTTCCTCTCCAAAGAAATTGTTCTTTTCATGGATGATGCATTCCTGAAGCCCAGCTTAAATGTGCTATGAGAGATCTTTTACTAAAATCAAGATCTGGACAAAACTCGCAGAACATTTATGGATTTGGAAAATTTGAGCTACCAAAACAAAAAGTGTAAAGCAGTCTTGCACCAGTAATTTAGGCTCTCCCATTTAGTCATATTTGAAATGAAACAAAATCCAGAGATGTAGACAGTTCTTCAAAATAACATGGGAAATGGAAATAAACTTCCCTGAAGGTACTTTACATTGAATAAACAATTCACTACCATTTTCTCTCTCCAGTTCTCCAGTGCTAACTAGAGAAGGCTTCCCTTACCCACCTTTATCTAAGAAATCCTAATAAATTAAAAAACTATAAATATAAAAAAAACCAGACCACTTTAGTTAACACTGGTCTGGATCCTCACACTTTGTTGGATTAATTTTTCAGACCTTGATGTTTTATTTGTAGGTCTGTCACTTGGGGTGGGATGAGGTGCATACTCTTTAGAGAGACTTGACTCTTTGTAAGGAAAACTGCCAACAATACCATAAAAGCACTAACCATCGATACAATCCATGTACACACTCTGAAGCACACACGTGTGTACAGGAAAGGGATGGCTGAAAATGGATAACACTTGCAATAACAGTAGAGCAGAAACTGAGATCTATTTTAACATTATTAGGTGTAATTTGAAAGCAACTGGTCCCAACAGCACACACAAAAAGCTCCCCATCAATTCAGGAAAGTATTTGTTGCCATCCAGCATCTCAAGAATAAGACCTATCCAGCAAAGACTGATTCAAATGGTCCACTCCAAAACTTAATAATAACTATTTCATGTGAAAGCGATGTAATTTGATAAGACACCCCTCAAAATACATCTGTGAATCTAAAACCAGAGAATATCATCTCCCCTCCTTCAGATGAGACTGTCCTGATATTGTAACACTGAAATTATAAAGAGTGAGAACTTTTCCATACTGGTGTGTTAGGGTAAGGAAACCTAAACTGATACTCAGGATTTCAATTTTGATGTGCTGAGGCTACTTGCAAGCATTTCCAGAGTGAATTAATTTTATTCATCTCCACTCTGTCTTACACAATGTAAAGGAACTGCCATCAGAACCTGCTTTGTCAGAAAAGCCACAACTGAATGGAGACATTAATTTTGCTTTTCAACGCAAGGTCTCAAGGGCAGGCTTTCTTGTTGATTAAAAACAAAGCTGAATAGGGAGTCAACATGCAGGTGCTCAGATACAGCCAAAATGATGATTCATTCAGTTAGTGTTGAAGGTCACACACACATATCTCCCTGAGGCATATCATCTTAGTTAACAGAAAAATATAAAAGTCAGCTACTATTGGAGATAAATAAAGTGAGCACAAATTCACAAAAAAGAGAAGGGTTGCTTTTTGCTATAATATAAAAGAACAACTGCTGATCATACCAAACACTTTAATGAACAGTGAAACTGGACACATGCATATTGTTTAGGTTTATCAGACTTCAGCTACTTATGTGTGCAAGTCCAGCCTCATGCCTCCAACACGTCAGAAACATGGCTCATTTTCAGAGATAAACAATCTGGCTGTGTGGAACTCGATCACAGCTGTTGCAGTAAACATACCTCACTATTCAATGCTAGCACAGTCCTGCCCAACAAAATCTTTCAGAAGGCAGCTGCCTGCTAAAGGAAAACAAAACTGCACACCCAGAGAATAAAATCTCCAAACCTGGTCCAGTCTCCCAGCAAAAGCCTATCAACATCCTTCCATCCAGTGACTATGGAACTCACAGACATACATGATCTTGGAGACTTAGCTGAAGTTCAGACTAATTTTTCAGTAATTTCAGCTCCCAAAAGATAAGTCTAACTAAACTATTCACATAGCATTGATAAGATTGGAGGAAAAACACTCCAAGTTAAAGACTAATCTTGGATCAATCTGCAGCCTTGTAAGTACCATGAATATGACCTTTCCTTCTGTGAGTTGCCATGTTGTGAAAATTCTTACAGATGAACAAGGGAACCTGTTTGCAAAACAGGAGGAGTATGGAATAGTCCTTATATTAGATTAAAAAAAGGAAAAAAAATGCCACCATTTTAAGAACATGGTGAAAAAACTGTGCTGTGATTACATAGAGGAATTTAAATTATGAATGTCCATTTGCAAGTAAGAAAGATCAACATCTACATACAGCTTATCTATATAAAAGATTTTTTTCTTAAAAACATCTCTATCTCACATCTTCACCGGGGTCAATTTAAACAAACAAAAAAAAAATTATCCATCCACATAAGCATATTTTGCAGGTGACTTCAGAATGTTTGCAGATCATTATAGAAGTTGATGGTTTTACTTGTAAGACATGCAAGAATTACAAGGTTTGTAGAAGTAACTCAGACTGAGAATGTGCAGGTTCACTGCAAACATGCACAACACCTGACAACCCAAAGACCTTGATTCTTTTTTTTTCTTTTAAGTTGCTGAAGGCATTTGTAGGTCCTTTCAATATTATTTAGTGAGTTATACTGAGTGCCTGTTGTGAAGAATGTGCTCTGTGTATCTAAGTATGCAATGGTCAGTGCCTAGCAGGGAAACAATCAGTGAGCATGAGCAGCCTGAACAGACACAAAATGTCTCATTTCATTGTTTGTTAAACAGTTTACTGCTTTTTCTCAGCTTAATCCTTTCTTGTGCACTCCTGTTTACGTCTCATACTTGAAATGTGTCTACATTGGACCATAGTTGCCTACGAATGTATACAACTATTCCTACCAATTAATTCAATGTCTCAATAAATTGAAACTCAACATGATTCTTTTTGTCTTCCAACAAAGCACGCTTTGAAGTTTGCAGTTATTCACAATAGTTCCCAGAGAAGTTTTCAGCAAAGAAGTCTTGGTATAGTCAGAAAGAATGACCTTATTTGATCACAAACTGAACGCAGCAGCTGTGCTGCTGGCAGAAGATCTATAACATGCACTCATGGTGGCTTCCCTGCCTCCATCATAATCCACTATATACTGATCCAATTATTGCACAAAAAGCCTTTTTCTTATAGCACACTCTCCTTTTCACTTCTGTCTCACTCTGGATTGGAGAAAAAAATTTCTTGCAGATGGAATGCTTACTGCTTTTCAAATATTTCGTGTGAAAATGCCATTTACACCCACAGCTGCTGCTGCCTTCTCTTTCTCCCTCCTTTTACAAGACAAGGAGGGGGAGAGGACAGAGAGAGAGAGAGAGAGAAAAACCTAAAGAATTTTTCAAGATATTTAAATTTTAAGTTCATTGTGTTATATTTTTATTTTTTTTATAATTAGGCTCATAGGACAGATAACAGATTTTGATTTTGTCCTGATAATTTACAAGGCAATTTAAAACTTGAATCTTGCAGGGAATGCAGAGGCATGGAAGTGTCACAAACTCAGCTTAGAGAGGAACAGTATCTCAGGTGAAGTTTGTCAACGCATTACTTTGCACTTTAAAAAAAAAGGAATACAGTGACTTAGTTTGATGAAGAGTTGGAAAGTATGTTGCAATATTTTCCTTCCAAACAATATAATTGTGTAACTTTTCTGAGCTTTTGCAGTTAACATGAAAAACAAATAAACAAAACCCTTGGAAAAAAAAAATAAAATCAAAACCTAGTGCCATATTGGAAACCTTTCATCCTAAACATCTGCTTCTTTATTCGCTTTTCAGTTACACTCTGATAAGCAACTAAATAAAAGCCTGTCTACTCCTTCCCCCAGCCACTTTTCTTAGATGGAAACAGTATAAAATCCAACTATGCTGCAAAACCAGACATGATGGAAAGCACTTAGAAGAAGAAATGAAAAAAACTCTTTACAGGGCTTATATGTATTCTACCACACGAGCCATCAGTAATCCCCATTTCTGCCTCCAGAGCAAGGAATAATTTTTCCAATGAATATATTTATAAACAAAGACAGAAATAATTGGATGACACATTTGAAAAGGAAGGAGCTCTTCCTAGCTACACATGTGGAATGGACAGACAGGCAAAGAGAACCTGTGTTATTTGCTATATAAAGCTTAGAAATAAACAACCTTTAATTGAACATGTCTTGCTTTTGAACAATCTTTCAGTAAAACCCTCAGTGGTTCAAAAGCACAGTGAAAATGCACCAAAAAAAAGATCATTGTTATTCTTTCACTTACATTAATAAACCAGTGCTGAACAATAGGAAGGTATAGGGTGAGAAGGTCAAGAAATTAGAACCAGTTACTAAATTTTCAATAAGATTTGTTTTTATACTCTTACTGCTTTCTTACTGTAAAAGCATCCCAATTTATTAAGATACTCTTCACATGTGACACATCACAGTGCAACCTCCACATACAGGGAAAAATATACAAGAGTCTTGCAATTTTTCTTTGATAGACAGACACTTGTCTTCATAAAAGAATGTATTCCTTCAGGGAAAAATATGCAAGAGTATGTAATCACTCAGCTATTTAACCACTGTGCACTCTTACATTTCTTAGATTTACTTCAGTTATCTTTTTTGTTTATTTATAGCCTTTTTGGTCAAGGGCTTTTATGGATATATCTTTATTTCATTCATTTATCCATTAAGATTCACAGTATTAATGAAAATGATAATATTCAGAGAGCCACTGAAGAATATTCACATCAGCATATACCCAATATACTGTGTCAAACCAAAATCACACACTTATCGGGTCAAACAGCCCACAAGTGTAAAATTCTTTGACCAATATGAATAGAATTTATTTAATTCTTTAGGGAGCCTGAGGAAGGAAAATCTAAAGTCTAAATTACTATTTCCCTTATAAACACTATCATCTCCATGAAACTATTGCACTAAGTACAAGAGACCAAGCTACAGAAAGCGTTCCAAGAAAACCCAGTCGGAGTTCTGGATCCCACTGGAATCAGTGCTGGTTGGGAACTTAAACACTTCTCTGGATTTCATTATACCCACCATTCAAAGCCTGTTAGTCATGGAACAGAGTGCTGTTATCTGAAGGAGCAGATTCCTGGGTCAGCCTGCCCACCACGGCACCGAGCGCGCACAATACCCGGATGGGAAGTGTGGCTGGAGGGAAGCTGAGGACTGAAGCTGTAGCAACCAGCTACAGAAGTATTTGATGCTTGCTTGTGTTCTTGTGTTTCCTACTCTTCTGCAAAATACCCTTATGATTTTGCTTAACTGTGCTTGCTGAAACATATTTTCTTTCCAAGCTGAAACATGTTTTTTCATCAGTAGGATTTAAATGAGAAGTTACATAAGTTTTGCAACATTTTTAAACGCTCTCCTCAGTCTAGTGGAGCTAAAACAGATTTGGGGAAACATTCACTAAGAGCTATTTTAGGTTTTACAAGGGAAGCTCAAAAGATTGAAACATGCTTTTCTATGCCAGACAAAAATTTGAGTAAGTTTAAATGTAGATGTTTGTTTCTGAGACAACTATAAATGTCTCACAGCACTTACATACTAACATATCACATTCAACCAGCAGAAAGAATCAGCAAGCATGAGTCTACCTGTGAAAATGAAAGTTATAACCCTAACTATCATTAAAATAACATTATCACACAGGATTTTTACAGCAAAAGGAAAGGATATAATGAATCTCTAGGACAGGAGAGTCCCATAATTATATAATGACCAAAGAGTGATGCATTTCCAGCATTGTCTTTGGAAAACAATCCTGAACTACACACAGGTTCCTGAAGACATCTAGGGAGGAAAGGAATGGGAAGGAAACAATCACACAAAATGCCCCCCTATAGTAAACAAGATTTGTTGCCAAATCAAAATCACTTCCCAAAAAACCCTTAGTAGAAGAGTACAGGGAGACACAACAAAACCACTTTATTGTTTGCAAGTGGTAAAACCCAGGTGCAGACAATCAACATTTTCCTTCTGTGAGACTGAACTAATTCTGCATCAACTTGTGACAGAGGAAATCTACACCTTGTCTCAAAAATGGCAGGAAAAGACACATCACCTCAAGTATTACACTTCTTTGTGGGGTTTTTTTTGGTTTTTGGGGTTTTTTTTGCTTGTTTGTTTTGTTGGGGGTTGTTTGTTTTATTTTCTCTTTTGAATTTGGTATTTCTGGGGGCTGAGGGCTGGTTTTTTGAAGAGTATCACTGCATCTTGACAGTGATGTTTTGGAAAACCATTCTTTTACAGCCATGGAAAATGCATGTAACAAATTTCAAAGATCAGAAAACCTTGCTCAACCTTCTTCTCTTAAATGCCTATAATATTTTAGAATTTCATTTTGTTTCTCACTTCATACTTCGCACATCAAATATTCTGTCCCTGTCCTTAATCCATATTTATTTGTGACCTGTTCTTCCTCTGGTCCCACACAAGTTTTTGATCTTTCTTTCTTTCTCTCTGGCCTGTAACCTTGGTGCCTGGTTCATCTCTCCCTATTTAGAAGGATTTGGCAGATCTGTTTCCTTTCCCTCTTCCTTTGGTGGCTCATAGGTCTGGTTGATTTAGCCAATAAGACTTCCCTTATGGTGTTTCTTGATTTCTCTACTCTGCTTATACACCAACAAATCCAGTTAGAAAAAAAATTGTCTTTAAAACAAGAAGGTAGAATTGCTCATCTGTGAAAGAGGATGAAAACTTCAGCTCAGTATCAACACAAAGTATTCAATTTCCCAGTGAGAAAACAAAAGCAATAAATCCCAAAAAAAAACCAAGGGTCTCCAAAGTGGCTACCTATAAACCACAGGTCACATTGTAAAATTCAGCTTATTTGGAAAATGAATTAATGCTTGTATAGCTGACCTATTTCAAAAATCTTATATTTTGTGAATAATTTATGCAACTTCTAAAGGAAAGATAAGACTTAAAACCACTTACACTGGAAATCTAAATGAAGATTATAAATTACTGAATTATTGTTAGAAAGACTGTATACTTTATATAACTTCATATTTCACCACAGGAGAGAAATAAAGCAACCAGAACTCTGGCTCATATCTATTTCCTTAAATGTTTCAAATGAGAGAATAATCATAACTAAAAGCAGACTACCCATGGATTCCTGAAGCCATCTTCCAAAACCAGCCACTATCCAACAGGTTACATCTGCTAAGCAGCCTGTTTCCCAGACACCAGCAGTAATGGGTCCTTCTTCCAGTAGTCAAAATCAGCTTTGTTTTTAGTTTAGCAAACTTTCCTCTTTTCAGAGACAGAAGGTGGCTTACATTATTTCTGTAATTCCTGTCAAGGAAACTTGCATATATAGATATAATGACATAAGAATTACTTCTTAAATTCAGCCCTAAAAAATATACATACAATAACAGTTCTTAAAAATAATCTATATTTTTGACTTTTTAAAAAATAGTATTTATTTTTGACTTTTTGGTCCAGCTTTTTGAAGAGAAAAGCACTTCTGGTTTCAGCGCTATTAAAAAAATAAAAGCAAAGGCATAGAATCTTTCACATGAGCATTATCAATTTTACTACATTGGTCCAGTTCCTCCTCAATTTACTGTATTTCAAGGTCTGCTTTTCCCAAATTAAAGCGAAAAAATACTTCCCCTACTTTTTTTAAAAAAATGAAAATACTAATGTGAATGTATTGGGAAAAACATACAAGATGGGCAACATGTAGTCCCTTTTTGGAAAACACAAATAAAAGGTGGCAGAGAAAGAACAGTCTTTATAAAAAACAGAACAATGAATCCAAACTCATTTTCCGAACATTTCAAAGCACTTACACATGTGCAGCTTAAGCCTCTTACAAGTGCCTGTGAAGTATTTGACCAAAATATACAGGGAATAAAATGTATTGTGTGTACATGTCTCTGAAATGTAAGAGACAGGAACCTAAAGTGTAGAGTGTTAACATCTGGAAGAAAGTGTAAGAAATATTCAGAGGAGCAGAGTTGTATCTTTAAAATCCCTCTTAAGCACTGGGATTTGCAGCCCCCCCACTATTGTTACACTCTCAGAGAGTCCATAACTGAAGAAGCTGTTAGGACTTGACTTTTATACATCCATCTACAGGGAAAAAAAATAAAAATAGTTTACTAAAAGGACAGCATTCTACAAAAATCAATCTCAAGACAGACACTTTTATCTACTTTTCTTCCTCAATCAATACACCAACCACATATGATAACAGTTGGCAAGACATCTTCAAGGGAAAAGTACTCCAAGGTCAGCTCATGAAAAAAAGCTTTTACAGGATGACAGTGGCACTGGACCTCCTTTGGCTGCTGATAACATCATTGCTGTCAGCTCAACACTGAAACAACGATTCCAAACACGGCATTAGTACAATAAATTCGTTCATGCAGTATAAGAGGGCAGAAAAATGCCCAGAAGTATGGTAAAATTGCTGTATTCCAGCAACCTCTTCTCAAGGATATTTGAAGTACATTTTACTGGTTCTACAATCACAAAGAGTGGCAAAAAGCCCAAGAAATTCCCTCACAACTCCAGGCCTTTCAAAACACTGGTCCGTCTTTTGACTTTTCTTATCTCACATAAGACATCTGCCTAAGGCTCAGTAACCCAGCAGTTACACAGAGTACCAGTGGATGTCCTTTCAGTCAGCATCAGGCACACAAAAAGGAACTACAGCCCATTTCTCAATTTTCTATGGCCCAGGAATTCATGTTTCCCCCTCACTGTTTTTATCAGATAAAACTGTATTGCATGATAACACAAAGTTCTCCACAGCATCTGAAATAGCTACTCAACCCCAGCAAGGACGCTGCAGTGTTTATATTGCATCTTACGTTCTTTTTCAGTCACACTTATATTTAATAACAACAAGAACAAAAATTTACATTTGTAGCCAATATCTGTATTTTCCATTTGGCAGTTCTGATAATTTCTCTCACAGAGTGGAGCTAAAACTGACTTGGCAGGCTGAATTTATCAGCATTTCATCTGCTAAACCATTCCAGCTAGAAAGCCAGCTATATTGTCAACCATTTAAAGATGGAAGCTTCTACTTGTATTATGTGACAAACTCAAAACAAACACAAAATCAAAACAAACAAGAAAATGTAAGCGGGGCTGGGGGGAGCCCAAACAGATCAACATTTAAAGATTTGGTTTTTTACTTCCTAAAACAGAAATTTATCTAGTGCCAAGTACTTCAGAAAGATAATTTAGTTTCTTAAACACAAAATACACTTCCCACGTTCTCCAAGCATCTTCCACACTACTGTACCAGGAAGGAAATAAAGCACAGTCAAGAATTTCACCTACAGTCATGGTAACTGCCAAATGTGACAGCTTTTCAAACACTGACTCCCAAAAGTAGTGTGTGCTCATCACTACCAGAAATACAAATTTTACAGGACTAACTCAGTCTTAAATAAGAATTTCTGTGAAAAACACCACAATTATGGAGGTCAAAATTTCAGGAACAGTTGTACTGACAACAGACAGAAATAAAATTTGTATAATTCTGAAGACAAAACAGCAGTAAAACCTGATTTTAATGGCAAAATATCTATGCTTATACAATGAAATATTTTGATAGCTTTGCTATGCATTGTATACATTTGTAGATTTAATAATTCCTTGTTTATTAACAGAGTCGTTATAACATCGTATTTTAATGCCAAATCCTTCAATCTTTTTTAATCAACCAAAGCTCGGATCTGAAGACAGAGGAAGTCTCCATTAGTTACATGAGATTTCTGATGCTTTATTAAGAAAAGATCTCCTAAAAATACAGTATGAGTAAAATTTTCTACCATTAAAGATGTGATTACTTCACTGCTGATCCTCGCAAAGAATCACCTCAACACTCTTTCTTTCTTTCAGAGCTTTCTCCCTCTAGATCCTCATACTTGATCCTGAAAAAAGTTCTCATTTCTAAGCTAGAGCTCTCAAGTCATCACCATTAATGATCCCTACCAAATTTAACGTAATGAAGGGAAGTGTGCATTGGTTGACAAACAAGGGTGTTGCATTTCTACTACACCTACTTCAGAAAAAAGGACTGAGTACTGTGGTATTGCAAACAAAATAAGAAAAAGATTGGGGCAGAATAGAAAAGGAGATCTCATGCATTCCACATCTCAATATCTTCCTGAAGATGTGGTTATGAAGGACAAAATGGGATGGGAAGGTGGACATGCAGCATCACTCACCATTTCCTGAGATGCATACTTTGGATCTTCAGGATCGACTGACCAGTAGCAGTAGTCAAAGCTGAAGGCCACAGTTTTTTCTCTCGTGTCCCAGCTGCTATCAAGCCTACTGTCAACCTGACAATAAAAGGAAAAAGAAAAATCAAGTCATTCTGAAGCTGACACAAAAAAAAAAAAAGCATTTTCCAAGTTAATGGGAAGTTTATCTAGGATCCATCTTTTGGAAAGGGAAAAGAGTTAAACCTCTTTATTCAATTTTCTTCTTGCTGTTAAGAGTGAGATGGAGACATCCATGACAAACCTGCTAGAGTATTTTTACTGAAGGGCTCATTTACTACAGCCAAGGTTCTCCAAGACACATACAATAGACACAATTCAGCTAATCTTCATAAATTCTATGTATTGGCTGGAAAGCTTTATAAACCTTTTGATATTTCTCTGAAATTCTTCTGCTTCACAGAGAACCATATCACAGAAATGAGGCCCCAATTGATAAGAAGAAAAGAATTTTCTCACTGCATAATTGAATATGCAGGTCTTTTCCCCAATTTCCCTTTGCTTTGTCGTGGTTGCAAGCTAATGCTTCTGTCACTGGGACTGCACAGTTCAAACTCAACCTTTATGGGCTACTAACAATGACAGTGAAGCCTTTCTAGCACAAGAATCAGCAATCACTGAAATTAAAGGATTTGTATAAGTATTTCCATATAATCTTGCCCAAGTGATCTGTAATAAAACAGATAAGCTTATGAACACTCAAAGGAGGAGAGTAATGAGTCAAAACATGCTACAAAACACCATATACACGTAATTTTGATCTCATTGGTAACTTTGTTATAACCTCAACATTCACACTAACTTAAGCAGAAAAAAAACATGCAGGCTCCAGAGCTTTCAAAGATGACGGCTATACTCAGTTTATTCTCATAGGTCTTGGTCTTTTACCAAGGCCTGAAGTCTAGCTTTACACAATTTGCTCTATTTCCTGCAAATCAATTTCACTCTGAGAGGAAATACAAAAGGACAAAAGATACAGGGGTGAAAAAAACGATACAGACGTTAGTAACAGCAAGATATGCAAAAATCCTAAACAATTTACCAGCAGCTTTGAATAATGGCATGCAACAAGGATTGCAGAAGCTTTGATAACCATAACATACAGACAAGGCAACTACCTGTTATGTCCCTTCTCAATTCCTACCCCTCGCCCAAAACACACAAACTAACCCCAAACCAAAATAACCCCTCCCCACACTTCTGCTGCAATAGTTCTAGGGCTGTGCCAATTTAAACTTCTCCCTTAATATTTCTATTAGAATGATCCAATAGCCAAGCAAACAGAGAAAATTATCAGGATGTCAGGATTCTTATATGGGAAAGAGGAGAGAACAAAAAGCGTACCTTTATATTTCTGACTTTCGCCACTTTGTCATCAACTTCTACAACCACTCTTCCTCCTTCTGCTCGCTCTCTGGAAACAGAGCACATTTTAAAAACCCACTTATAATATAAAAAATCAGAAAGGTGCGTGTCAAACTACTGAACTTCAGAAATTTATGTTTACTTCAGCAAACCACAAATCAGAGCTATAAATCAGATACTTCAGATATCAGATACACACAGATAAGACTCTGTGACACGAAACAGCATTTGCAGATCTGCATTCAGGTATCTCAATAGCAAGGGGCTAAAAAAACCCCAAGACTGTGGTGACTGTGGTGATTAAAGAGCTCTGAAGTGTTTTTCCTGAATACATTGTTAGGATTTAATTTCTAGTTAAGAGTTGTTGCTTTGAATTACTTTCACAAGGAAGTAGAGTGGAGCACTGGTAGACTGGCTGTGCTTTGTGGGGTAGGGATCCATGTCACAGACTTGTGAGTCACAAGAGTCCTCAGGTTGCACTGTCTGATTTTTCCCACTTAATCAAAAAAAAAAATAAAAAAATAAAAAAAAGAAGCACCAAACAAACAATAAAACAAAAAAAAACCTGCCATGAAATGTAAAATGGACAGGATTTCCTCAAGTGCAAAGGACCATGCACTCATACATACTGTCTAAATCTGTCATTGGAAGCAGCTGTGACTGGGTACTACAGGCCACTTCCACATCTAAAATAAGTCATGTTAGAAAGGAATGAAAAAAGGAAATGGACAAAGAAAAAACAAAACCACACAAAAAAAAAAAAAACATAAAAAAAAGCCCAAGAAACAAACAAACAAACAAAATCCTCAAATAAAATTCATCTTATTTTTAGGCTGACAGCAGGATAGCTACCTGAAGATAAGGATGCTCTTTATCCTTCTCAAAAATTATAATTAATTTTTTAATACATAGTAGGATAGCATAGAGGAAGAAGATGTTAGTGTCCTGTTTCTCCAACTTTGGTACTGAGAAGCTGAGGACAAGACAAAGATGCTTTATGTTTCCTCTGTATTTTGCTTTATGGTCTGATACTGACAAATCTTGTAAGATTCAACTTTCTGATAAAGTTTTGATGAAGGCTATTAGCTTTGTAAAGTTGTAAGAAATTGGTTTAGAAATAAAAACAATTTTGTCCTTAGTGCAGTTTTGTCAAATTTTATTAATATTAAGGTGAAGACACACTGTCATTTGTGGTTAGATGCATATTACATATATATATATATATCTCCCCTGATAATCAGCTGGATGAGTATCATGAGGTCAGTTAAAAACTAGGCCAGAGAGAACAAGAATTAGAAAATTCAAACCCAGCTGACAACTGCTCAGTCCTGGCCCTAGACCTGTAACAGATTCCTTTATATGTGTGCAGAAGAATTTAATCCCCCACCAATAACAATCTGTCTCCATTGAGGACCCTAATGTCCAGGTGGCCCAAAGTACATCATCCCCTTCATTTGGGTCTCTCCACTAGTCATTTTTTACCCCATGCCTTCTATTCCAAAACAAGATTCAAAACAATGCCTTGGGACACTTAAGGCTTGAAGACAATCACTGTAGCATTTGAACTTTCCAGGCATAAGAGGTTTTAGCACATTCCTGAGCATAACTGTTCCCATTTTGCAGACAGAAGTAATGCTTTACCTTTAAGTCTCTTGCTGCACATTACTGATTTTTGAGGTACCCTCCTTGAGACAGGCTGAACTTGGTATTTCCTGTAGTATAAACTTACATGTGACTCTTCACAGAAAATACAAGGGCAGCTCCCAGAGATTTTAGTTAAGCCAAGAGTATTGAGCTGTTCAGCACATCAGCCACCTGAGCCCCAAGTCAGATCCCAAGAGAAAGGGAAGCACATTATGGAGAGCTGGGTACCAAATGTCCCATTATGTACAGCTGAGTACAGAACAGAGGTCCCATAAGGCTCCCTAAAGAACAAATGAACAAGGAACAGTGCCTGAGGATACAGGCTGGGAGTACCTAAGCTAGAAATGTGCAAGTGATGCACTTAAACCTGGACATATGTAACTTTATAGATGTTTTGACAAGCAAATGCTTTCCAATCTAAGTTACTCAGGGGGCTTTGATATCCATGTATAAATCTCTGCCAGGTGAGCTAATGGACAAAGCTGATGATTACCCTGTACAGTAGATCTGATTTAAGAGGCAATGGGACATTTTAACAGCATTTCACAATAGTTTAAGAACAGCAGAAGACAGAAAACCAGAGGGATCATTTAGGAGAGAGCTTGCTTTTGTTACATATACTCTTTCCCTCACTGCCCAAGTGTGAGCTTGACCCTATCCTGTTTCCCAATCCCATGAGCATCCTTAATTTTCAGTCCTTAATGCTCCAGTTTTACCAGCCAAAATAGTTCACTGAGTTCCTATCCTTCTCCTCCTATGCACACACATCATTCCCTACAGATATGTGCTATGTGTTCTCACTGGCATCATGTCCATCTTGCCCAGGGCATTCTTCAACTGCTCTGCAGGTCTTGTGTCCCTTCTCCTACTGCATTGTAGCTAGTCACTGATGTCTCTGCTCCAAAGATACATAACCCTGCTCCTCCTGTCACGTCTTCCAGTGTCTAACCCAAGTTTACCTGTACATCCCACAAATAAACTGGTGTTTCCTCCTGGACATGTGCTGAGGTCAGCAAACAGATTACTGGGAATAAATCAGAGAGAACACCTTCTTGTCCAGGTCCCATTCCTGGGCTTCCATTGTGACTTGGACAGCACTGAGACCAAGCTATTAAAGCAATGCTCAAACAATGAGGGTTTTTTTACATAAGGGGATGATGCAAGCATGATTTGGTCAACACTAGAGAATTCAAGCTGAGAGAAAGTAGAGCCCTTAAAATTTTTACCTGCTACATTATTACAAGTCTTCACTGAGCATGTTAAAGAGTTTTAATGGTTTAGAACTTGGGCAGAAATGGGTAGATTGAGATGGGAATCACATCAGATTTCAAATTTTAAAATTAATTGTGGAATTCAAATAAGAGGTCCCCCAAAGTAGCTCTTATATGCTTTAAAACGTAATTTCCCATAACCTTATCTCCTGAAGCAGCTGAACTGTTCTGGGTGAAGCTTAAAAATAATTTTAAGTAACCTAGTAAACAGGCTTTCATGAATAGGACATTTGTTCTCAAATGGGTGAAATCTGGAAAAGCTTTTAATAGTTTTAAATGCCAGGGTGTTCTAGTTGCAGAAGTAAGGCAACCCCAACAACAGTGGCCTCAACCCCAGCTATGATAATTACATGAAACTCACTGCCTTCAGTCCACACATTACACATAACCCTATGAAAAAGTGACTTTTCTCAGTGGGTTCTTCTACACCTGATGCTCTCACAGGCTACAGTCATTACTAAAGATTAAGGATAAGGAACAAATTCCAAACATAAAATCTTTGAGATACAAAGAATTTCTGGATCTAAAAAAAATTGGACTGGCATTTACATATCTATTATATTAAAATAAACATAAAATAAACCTGGTAAAACACAATACAAAATTAAATTGCTGCCTTTAACCAGGTATCAAAGATTCCACACTATGCAGCCACAAAGCTTAATGCAGCAATCAAATACCTTCACTTGAGTCACACAAAACAAGAAAGCCACAAGAAGATGGGGACAGAACTAAAACCTTCCTTAGCTCTGAGTGCATATTCACAGCACCCAGACTTTTATCTTAATTCCAGACTGTTGCTGAAAGATGCAATTTCTCTTTGCTGCTCCAACTCCCCACATGTGTTTCTACTTTCTAGCAACCACACACCCATGCAATGACTCATATCAGCTGTGATCAGGAGAAAAAAACCCATACCAAAATAAATAATCAAGGTGTCACAGGACTCTCAAGCCCTTCCACAGCCCTGAGCCCAGCAGTCACACACCCTGCTGAGCCAAAGCAAGAGAAAGGGCAGGAACACGTGGTGGTGGGAATGGAGACCCTTCCCTTCTGCTGCAGCTTACAGCCAGACCAGGGAGCACCAACAAAGCACGAACCTGGAGCTGCCAGCTCTACAGGCATTGGAGCTCCCTGTAAACACACATTTATATCATGCTTCACTTAGGTACAAAACATAGAACCTGGGGAAAGAAAACACAGTTTCCTATCTAAAGCCCAGGAGGAAAAACACTCACAGCTGTTCCAGATATTTTGACCTTAACTCCAAATTGCAAACACTACAAAAGCTCTCTCAGCAAAACCTAAGTTTGTCATTACAGTCTTACACACAAGTGCAACAGTTTGCATTTTAATGATAAAGCAATCCATCATCCTTAGGAATGGGTGCTCCCCATTTCTCCCCAAATTGCTTTCTCCCCACAGGTTTGAAAACTATTATTTGTACCCATAAAAATCAACTTCAAACTTCTCTAGTAACACGTTTAGCTTCTGCCGCTTAGAAGTCACTGTGGTCCTAACATTTAGTTTCCCCATCCTCTCTGCTCCCCACTTCCTGAAAAATGCATGCTGTATTTGGGAAATGCCTCTCCTAAATTATTTTCCATGAAAACGAGTTCTCTGGACAAGGAAAAAGCTGTAGAAACAGCACTTGATGGTGCTTGTCCCAGGGAAGACCTGCATCTTCTCAGTTATAGAAAGCTTTAGAGAAATGCAGACCCAGCAACAGAGCAGTGGCATAAGTACAGAATGGAGTGGCATGGCTGTAATGGGGAGCTACAAGGGAGACCTGGCAGAAAGAAAGCTGCTGCAGCAATCCAGAAAATACAGGCAGTCCAAAGGGAATCTCATACCATTTCCTGTTGCTATGAAAAATAATTTTTGCAGCCAAGATGTAAAGCTAATGCAACCCCCCCAGGGACAAAGAGACTGAAAGAATGAGCCAGTGGGAAAGAATCATGGGAGGTTCAAGACCCCGGAGAGGGACGCTTCCACAGCTTGCTGAATCTCACTGAGATGAGTTCAGACACAGAGCACAGAAGTGCAAGGAGGTATGCAGAGCTGGAGGAAGCAGTGGGTGGAAAGAAAGGGGGAAGTTGTTTTTTCATGCATTCTAAAATTTGCCCACTTCTCCTCCACCCTCTCAAGTAATAGTCAGGCACTTGGAGAACAAAGGAAGCTGACTTGTTTAAAATTGCCTGTTTGTTTTAGGAACGTGTACATGTGATAAAGCAAAAATACTGTAGTCATTGGCAGTAGACATCTCATGCAACAAAACAGCTTTTACAAATATAGGCCAGCAAAGTATTCACCAAAGTTATCAAACATACTAAAGCAAATATATACAACTCAAGTACAAGAAAATTCTTAAATGATTTTTTAAAGAAGCTTCAAAAATAATCCTGCAATGTAATCACTGCAAGTACTTAATGTTTTCCTGCCAGTTCCCACCACTCAAGCTAACTCCAAACCCAATCTCAACCTGTACTGAAGCATAGACCCTGAAGAGTAGTGTGTCAAGAATACCAATCCCTCTCCTCTTGCAAAGGCTCTTCCAGAAAAAAATGTGGCAGGATGTATACCATCAGTTACCCCTGCTGTCTCTTGGACCGTCACTTCCCAGGACATGACCCACACCTGTGGCAGCCTGCAAGTAAGGCAGACATTTACCACCTGTACCTGGGGACACTTTGTGCCACCTAATGACACACCTATGCAATCACCATGCCAGCAGTTTATGCATAATCCTGAAGAAAATCAAGCCCAAGTATTCCCTTGGTCATGAAGTTTAAACATTTCATGGGGAAAACTTCAGTTAGTCAGATTTATCTTTTCATTCCCTTAACAGTATGTTGTTCGGTGTCTCTGGCTCTTGTTTATTAGTAGCCTTGGCAGAAGTGTCTTTGAGAAGCTGCCATCTTTGCACTTCTTGAAAGACTGACCAACCTTGGCCATGGAAACAAAGCAACAAACTATGCAGGGCTTATTCTCATCTTTGCTAGTCTTCAGAGAACATTATCCCAGAAAAATGGGTTGAGGATATACCTATTGGGAGACCAAGGGTGCAATGAGGAGAGCACTAAGAGTCCATGCTGCTCCATCAAAAATTGTAGAGAATATGAAATCTTTCAGCTGTTAGAGCTTCTGCACTCTACTGACATGTCAAGGTACCTCCAGCCACAACTTTTCCAAACACAGCAGCCCTCCACAACACCAGCCTGAGATGTATCTCCTTATACCTGCTGCTGTAACCCATCAGGGTTGAGGTGCTGATGGTATGAATAGCCTCACTTTGGCCAAAGGAGGATTTTTTTTATATGTAAAAATAAAGTATTGACAATCAAGTAAATTTATCTGAGATTCATTTTCAGTGTTTCTCATTATTCTCATTATCCAATACCATTTTGGATATTTCTCTTTAAAGTCAAAACTGTTTCACTGTGTCTTGCAAATGAGAGTGCACAGCTGGTCAGCAGTCCTCTGACCAAATTCAGAACAGATGTTTATAAATAATTCTAAACTCTCTATTGAAGCCAAGTACACAGAGTTCACCAAGACAGCATACTGCTGTATGAGACATGCTGCTCAAGTAATTTTTTGAGCCTACTCCCAGCTGCATGGAGCTTTCATTGGATTTCATAATGCCTAACACAATCTGAAAGTCAAAAAAATCACCAGTTCTAGTGATTACCATTATTCTTGGGTAGTTTCCCTCATTCTCCTTTGCAAATACTATATAGCAATAAAAATATCGGTACTGGGTGCAGATACAAACATGAGTCATCTTCCTCGATGAATCCAAGTCAGAAATACTCCTGATGATACAGCAGTGCTTTGAATTATGGAATAATGGTGTTTTCTTTTTATGCAGAGACATGGAGGAGAGGAGAGAAGAGGAGAGAAAAAAGTCTTTTTCATCTGTCATACCGCCAGCGTTCAAAGAAGCATGAAATAAGGAGGATTTAAAACAAAGCTTCAGTCCAGTCAGTGCAGTTTCATCCACTCTTGATGTCACAGCTGTTTACTGAGGAATGACATAGTATAATTCAGACTTTTGCATCAAAAGGATGCTGTACAGATGCCATGTTTTCCATGCAAACCAGAATGTGGATACAGAAGTTAGTTTTCATTCCTTGAAACCAGCTATTATGTGAATGGCCCACCTAGGGATCAAAACTACAACCCCAGTGTTATCAGCACCATGCTCTGATCTACTGAGCTCATCTCAGGGTCATGCAGAGTTCTGCTCTTTTATGAAACTAGAAAGTCTGCCCTTTACCAAACTTAGAAAACTTGGTTCATGCAACTTCAAGAAAAATACATCTGGGAAAAGCTGCTGATGCAGTACCCTTACAAAGTCACAGATGTGTCTTATGGAAACCACCTGCTAATGCCAAGAGAAAAGAGCAGCCACCTGGATAGCCTACGTGAAACTAAATAATAGGCTAAGTAAAAGAAAATAACTAATTTAACAGAGGGAGGAAAATATGTCGATACAACCTTAGCAGGATACACAAATGTTAAGAGACATTTGTTTGGAGAGGGACTTTCTTTATAAAAGCAAAATTAAAATCTCAACTTTTCTTTTAAAAATCCTGTCTGTGCTGTGGAAAATAAGTTTGAAATCACGAGCAGTGCATAAACAATGCAGTTCATACAGATTTTGAGACAGCAAAAGACTCTTGGAGACCTGAGACTGGTCTTTCCCACCATGCTTTTCCCCAAAGCCCATGTTTAACCGAGGAACAGCACTCACTCAACTATCACAGCAGATAAAAGTAGATAAAAGTCTGCCATTTCTCTATGTGTTAGAGAGCAACAGCACCAAAGTCACCAGGAATATATATATATGAAAATATACAAGGAGAACAACAAATTCCAATCTGCTGTTGCTTTAATTTTATTTTGATAAAGCATTTAACTTATGTTATGCATAAGATTCAAGGAATGTTTTCTACAAAATTTTTTGCAAGTTATCACTCTTGTCAGCAGTAGAACACATTGCTATATCTAAATTCTTGTGGTTACACATGAACATGTAGAATAGCTGAGAGCACAGTCTATAAAACAGCAATAAGTCTCCCTTGCAAAATAATCTTTTCTTTGTTTACTATAATGTGATTACAAAGAACAAAGGAGATAGACCACTGCAGAGCCTAGTTGAAAAAGTAAAAACCAACTGTAATTTACTTTGCATGTTAAAATGATCTGAAAGTAATTATATTTTTCCACATAGCTTTTACTTTGAATAGATTTTAAATACTCACATCGTGATACACACGTCATTTGAGATTCTTTCTCAGCTATTCAGTGGAGCTATGATCAGCACACTGCCCAGGTCAGCCTCCCACACCAAGCCATTTTCTGGAAACTCTGAGTGAGACACTCCCTAAAATTCCCTCCCAGGCATAGGCTTGCTCACCTGAGTTCTCAGGACCTCAAACTTAACTCCTCTTTCCCATCCTTTCCTCAGGCTTCATTAACTGCTGCATTCCAGGAAGGCAATTAGAGGAATAGTTCATGAAGAGCAGCAAAAATGAGGAAAACAACTGTTGCAGCTCAGACTGTGATAGTAAACACCTGCACAGCTGGAAGTATGCTTCAGCTTTGCCACCTGGGACTACCCAGACATTTATTTGATGCTTTCATTTGCCAGAGTGTGGAGGACAAGGCCAAGAACTGAAGGGACTGGGGAATACATAGCTGGCCAGGAGGCTTCAGGTTACAGCTCAGAAACAATGCAAAGCAGAAAAAAGGCAAAGGGCAGCTTTTGGATCAATTAATCTGTTTAGCAACTCTTTCGGGTGACTGTGAGGGTCATAGAGAATGGGAAAGTTCATTTATGAGTTAGTAAAGACACCAGAAAAGACTCTCCCAAATAAGAGCTCTCTCCCAGATCAGAGAAACAGCTGAAAAGTGGAGATGATATTTTCAACAGCATAATATATCTTATGTTTTGCTTGGTCCTGCACAAGTAACTCTCACACTTCAGGGTACTATCCCTGAAGCAAAGTACTTTAAAGTTTAAAAAGCCTCACAAGGCAACTTGGATGCCCCAGTGTCAAATTTTGAACTAACAACGCTATAACTTTACAAGTGAACCAAAGAAATTTGCTGTGAATGATTTTACCCAGGTCTCAATCCACAATTCATGAAGGAATGCAATGTCTTCTAGTCACTAGACCATGCTAAGAAAAGAATTCTACAGAAATGCATGAGAATCTTAATTGTGGTATAGAGAAGTTTTTTTTTAAAGTTCTTTCCTATCTCTGAGCTATGTAGCAGCTCTCAAACTACGCTTTGATAAGGGACTGAATCCCAGACACACACAAATGAGCTGAGACCAGCTGGATGGAGGGTACAAGATGTAGTGGATCAGGGAGGGAAAGGCATGAGGCAGCTGTGCTCCATCCTGGTCCCCACATGACACTGCCCTGATCATGTGGGTCACTCCTCTCCCAGAGAGTCCCATGCACAAACAGCCCTCCCTCTCTCTTCTTACATGACACGGCTGAGATTCTCAATAAGAGCAATCAGCAGCCCCAAGCAGGTACTAGAATCATCGTTGGTTATCACAGCAAAGGGACAAACACGTTTGAATCTAGCAGCACATAAAGACTAGCATTTTATTCAGCTGGCCTACGTAAAAAAGTGAAAGGACATGTCCAACACAGCAGGGGTTTCTGTGGCATACAGACACCCAACACAGTATTAAGAGAGTTATCCAGGCACAAGGAGAGCCCTGGACATGGTACTGAAATACTTGAATACTTTCTCAGCCAGTCACACCATTTCCAAGTCTGGAGGATAAGGTCTCCTATCACAGCACCACACTGCAGACTGCAGTGTTGGCATCCTCCACAGAGCAATCAAAAAAGAAAGAGGAACAACATTCCCAGTTCACATAGTTACATGCTAGCATTCAAAGTGTTTCCATCAACAGCTTCTGACTGACAGCCAAAAATAACATTACACTTTCCTTACAAAAGTCTGACATCCAAGATTAAGATTAGACCAAGCATTAAGACGTCTGGAAATAAACCATAAAGGGATTTCATCACTTCCCAGCTCCTTTTTAATACCTGATTATTACCTATGGCTATAGACAATTTAATGCACCCATTCCGGCTTCCATATTTCATTCTAAGGGAGAAACATATTTACACAGAGCAAGTATCCATGTAAACACAAAGTAACAAATCTTTTTTAGTATGAAGAATAGTAAATGTCTAATAAAGATTTTTAAATATTACTCCAGGGAAAATATTTGACTGAATTTACACCCGACACTGTATTTTGGTGATAAAAAAATCATTTAGTCTGTTAGAGAATGACTAATAGCATTATGAATATCACTGGCTACAGGCTGTTCAAACTTTAGGCAGTGGAAGTGCAGTAGTTCTGCATTTTGTGTAACCATGCTTGCTTTATATCTGTCATGGATTATTTGACCACAGGAGTTCTCTGTCAAAGAATGAGCTGTGATGGTTGCCATACAGACCCAGAACAAAAAGACCACTCTTTGCCTTATGCTAAAGAATAAGAATTTTTACAGCTCCTGAATGAACATTTTTTAACATCTGAATTTTCAGATGCAAAACCACGGTTCATCTGCAACTGTAAATTAAATGAAGAGCAGCAATGAGGAAGTTCATATGATAGCCTAGAAACAACCAGCTGACCCCATGGGTTCTAGCCTTTGCCTGCAGCTTTCCAGCTTCTGGTACTCTTAAAAGCCAGATTTAGTATTTTTGGCTGAAATGGAGAGTGTACAAATTACAGTACTTCAATTCAGTTGAACTGAAATTTTTACTGCAGGAAGTCTCCCTTTTTAAAACACCTAAAACATCATAGAAGCTGTGGCAATACGGGTACCCTGTTGGGGCAATTGCAGAGTGTGTGTATAGAGATAGCAAGAGGTTTGTGTGATAACAGCATGGAAACAATATAAGAAGCTTGAAGAGAACAGACCTTTAAGCCCACTTAGAGTTTTTTTCCAATGTCTATCAAGTTTACTCAAAGCCTTCATATATTTAGTATTTGCCCCTAAGTTATTACATTTGATCAATTTTGTTCAAGGCTAGAAAGAAAGTTCTCATGTCAGAGCCTTCACAGAGAATATACAACCACTTCCTCTTCCCATTTATAAAATACAAAAAATCCATCTTAAAATGCTTCTGCTGAGGCAGCACAGTAGAAGGTGCAACTGGTCTGTTGCTTTTGGGGTCAGACACCATGAGATTGATCTCTGCCTCCCTTCCCATCCCATCTGTTTCACCATCACGAGTTGAGTAGATGGAATTAATTACCAGTTTCTCCCTGCATTATCCCCTGAGTTTCCACTCTCATCTTCATACAAACATTTCTGTTTCAGCCTCAGATTAATTCCTCCCATGTGCAAGAAGCTGCCCACCTCTCTAACCTTACTTTCCTCTCCAAACTACATCCCTCACCAAACAGCTGGCCCACACTGCCTACATCAAAGGTTTTCCTGTTTATCACACCTTATCTGACAGTTACAGGTGCTGTTTATTGCTATAATGACCTGTTCACTGTTATGCACTATTTAAAGCAGCCCACGCAGGAAAAACATTAATACAGATGTGGTACAACATTCCTCACCAAGCAGATCTAGTGAGAGGGAAGATAATGATAACAATCAAATAATATATTCACCACTAAGGCAACACCAAGCAATAAAAGGTTAAACTTAGCTTACTTCAATGCTGTAGCTCTTCTTAAAATTGGCCAGATAATAATTTAATAGATAATATCTATTAAATTCTGTTCCATTCACAGCTGTTCAACAAATCAGACCTATATAACCCAAGCACGATTTTAAACAAAATTGTGCACAGAGTATCTTTAAAATCAGTTAGCTTTGACATAAAGGCAAAATGTGGTGAAAACCTGTAAATTAATTTGCACACTTCCCTTTCTATTAATACTAGCAGGCTCATTTTGGGTGGGATTTTTCATTTTCTTCAAAAGTCTCTAGAGTATTTTTTTGAAAATAAAATAAAAAATCCGTAGCCAAATAAGAACAAAAGAGTCCAAAATATGCTAGTGTACTGCTGGCTAAATGACTAGGCTAGTTTTCTGGCTGGGCAAATCTTCAAAAATCATTTTCTCTACTGCATGAAAGAGTTATTTATCACAAAAGTCCGTGCAGTCAGAAAACACGAGGGACTCGTGCCAAAAAGAAAGGCAGCATCAAATCCATGACTGGCCCTTAGAGCTTGTACCACTTTTCAAGCCATTCCTGTTGGGAGTGCTATAGCATTTCTCTAACAGGAGGAGCAAATTACCAGCCGCTGACATTTGGGCTGCTCACTTTTTCTCCTTTTCCGCCCCGAATTTCCAAAGTCTGCACGGTTTTAAGCATGTGTTATATACAAATAACACCAGAGCATTGTGCTACGGCATCTTCTTTTTTTTTGTGGGAGTTGTCTTCAAGCTGTAATATGTAGCTTTTGGGATTTCCATTGGAGCCAAGCAAGCCGGGGAGGGAGCGGAGCTGGGCGACAATGGGAATATCCGGCTCTGCCTCCCACTGGAAAAAACAGCAACAGAAGGGGAAGGGAAGATTCCTGGACACCGCATGACAATTGTCCTGTTTTGGGGGAGCTCAGGAAGAAGGAAGTCAGCCTAACAGCCCCACTGGGTGACCTTTCCAAGCAAACTTTCCAAGCTATTTAGCGAGGCGGCGGGAGGCTGCCACTCCTCCTGCCGTACCGCCGAGCTCCCCAGGTCCTGCTGTCCCTGTCTGAGCCGCGGCTGAGCCGCTCCAGGGCGGCGATCCCGGCCCGGCTGCCGGCACCGGCGGCCCCCGCTCCCCCGGCCAGCAGAGCCTCCCGCCGCGCCCCGCCGCGCCCCGCCGCACCTTTTGCTCAGAGGCCGGACCCGCACGGCGACCTTGACGTTGGCCATGGCTCGGCTGAGGGCCGGCAGCCCCGGCCCCGCATCCCGCGGGACGGGGAGGAGCGGGAGGAGCGGGAGGAGCGGGAGGAGCGGGAGGAGCGGGAGGAGCGGAGCCGCCCCGCCGGGAAGGGCAGGGCAGGGCAGGAGAGCCCGGCCCAGGCAGCCCCGTGAGGGGCGCAGGGGAAGTTCCCCCGGCCGAGAGCAGGCGCTTGGGGAAAGGCTGCCCGGAGCTGCCGTGCGCAGCTTCTCCAGCACCCGAACCGCGCGTTTAGCCTGAGACAGGAGAGCGGCACCCCAAAAAGGCCTGTTTGAACCTCTTTTACCCAAGAGTTCAACGTCGCCAGCACGATGAAGGGTGCTGCCCTTAAAGCGCTCACCAGGGACCAGCCCTGTAATCCCTCCACATTCTTTTGACAGGAATTTAGGGAAGGCAAGTATCCCCTCCTTATTAGTGCTAAAGGAAAGGTCTCAAGTGTTTTAGATTTCTTTGGAAACGTCCAGTCTTCATGTGGGTCGTACTTAAGAGCTGAAAGAAAATTTTGAAACTTCCAAAGAACTTTAATTGAAATAAATATCTAGTTGTTGCACTGGTGGAAGTTTTGTATTTAAGAGTAATATAAAAATCACGGAAAGTATTTTAAAAATTTCTTTCAGAATACTGTCACTGTCAGCTGCTGATGTTACAGGAAGATGCAAGAGCAAGTAGCATTGGCATAAAAAAGATGCAAGGCTCAATAGGCAGGTCCTATTTGATTTTGACAATTCCATTTGCCAATGCAAATTTTTAAATGGACTCCTGGTTTTGCATTTCAAAATATGATAAACTGAGCTATATTTAAATATATATGAGAGTTTAAGAATCCTATGTTGTTTTTATATTTAAACAACTTCTGTTTAACTTTTAACTGCTTTAAGTATAGTTATATTTTCATGAGACAGTTTGCCTTAAACTCCAGAAATGTTATAGCAAAATGAAAAAGGCACCATATTTCAGAACTTTTCCTAAGTGAAGAATGGGATAGATCCTTGGGACCCAATACTCCATTCACCACAGAGGTGCTAAAATGAGTACCTACAAGCTGTGAATCATTGTATACTTCAATGGATTTATCCCTTGAAATCACACTAAAGAATTAATTGACACATCACAGGCAAATGGCAATTATCTAAACTCTACCAACTCCACAGTCAACTCTTCAAAAGTAGATACAGTAAAAGAAGAAAATATGCACAACTCTTTGGGATATGGCAAGACCACGTATTTCAAAGAATTACAATGAACAAACTGACTAGAATGTTTCCATTGTGATCTAAAATGATTAAACTACAACAGTTTTAGTGTCTGGTCTAAATCATCACTGTAAGACAGAGCGAGAGTCTAAACCTAGAATAGGTTTCTATATAGAAATTCTATATATAGAAAATCTGTATAGAATTCTATATTGGTTTTATAGAATAGGATTACTCACAGAAATCACAGAATCAATTAGGTTGGAAATGACTCATTGAATCCAACCTATGATCACCTATTGTTCTGTTTTCTCCTGTGTCACAGAATGTGCAAAGCATTTTCATTAAAAATGTCAGGTTCTCTGCAGTTGTGTGGAAAACCCTAATTTCCACTTCTGAAACAACAGAGGCATGAGACTTTGGACTCAAGTCCTGTAATGACATATAGCAAGTGTTGACCCAAAGACCCCATTAATGCCTGTTGCATAAATGCTGTTTATATTTTTACAGTCTACCTAGTGATATCCTGCTTAAACCTAATTAAAATTGTTTCTGTCCTCTTCTCAATGGGAGCAGAGAGGAACATCAGCTATAGCTTACATAGTACACTAGAGAACTGTTACATTGGATGTCTTGTCATCACATTCTGCAGAATGGTTACAAAGATTAAAAAGAGATTCTCAGAAAATTTCAAATATAAAATAGACCAAATACAAGTAAGTAATAATAGAGTGGCCTCAACAAAACCAAAGATTTCTTCCTTAATTCTGCTTTATGTGCAATAGTCAGATAAACTTGTGAACTTTGTGGTACTGAGCCACCCAGTGGTTACTCTGAAAAAGCAAAATGCTCTTATTTCAGCAACAGAAATCAACAGGTTGGATTTTCACATAACAAATGATACAAGAGGAGAAAGGAATACATCTGCACCACTTCAGTCTACTCCATATCCTGAATATAAACCCTCCAAAGACAACCAACTATACTGGTTTATAGATGTCCTGCCAGTGACATTGCACCAACCTGTCTCCTCATGAGGGGTACAAACTGGGACAACCAATGCTTTTGATAAACTGTCAATCTTACTCATGGTACAAGAGTTTTATTCCGAGTGGGACACCAAAAACAGGGCAAGTACCAGAAAAAGAAAATCTGAAGAATATATTATCACTATCATTGAAGAATTTCCTGCTTTCCCACAAAACCACATCAGTCATAACAAACTGTAATTTAAAACTAGTTTAATTTCTTGACTGAAACTCCTATGGAAGCACAAGCTTGGAAGTAATACTTTGCTCTATAATTTTAATTATAGGACTTTATAACAATATTAAAAGCAAGAAACAGAGCTTTTGAAATCTAGTACTTTTATTAAAGTTTTATGGCAACATACAAAATACAGTGTTTTATCAAGATGCTTACAAAAATTAATAAAGATACTATAGCAAGTGCAAAAAAAAAATATCAAAACAATTTTCCATTGAAGATACAGGCTCCAAGGGACTCTTATCCAACTATTTTAAAAAGGAACTTCTCAGTATTGTCTTCCTATAAACTACTGCTCATTGTCCTTTTTTTTAGTAAATAGTTGGAGAACTGTTACTTAATAACAGAAATATAACTACCTATGAAGTCTCTGTTGGATTAAAAGACATCTCTGTTGCAGTTTTCACAAGAAGACCTTAAGAATGTAGTTCTTTGAGTAGTCCTCCTACTTGAGGAAAATTATTTGTTAGGCTAAAGATAAGCCAAAGTCCAAGTCAGCAGTATTGCATACATTGTTAGAATATACTTCCTTTTGCAGTTCTTCCCATTTCAGTATTTGCTCTGTCAGCTCCTCCAACTCTATCATGAGCACCTTTGTTTTTGACAAAGTGGTGTCCTGAAACAGAAAAGGGTTGGATTTAATCTCTGTATATCCTGCCAGTCTATCAGGACATAGAAGTAACCTAAACAATCAAACTGCATTGCATTCTTCATGCTGGAGAAGACAGCAGGTTCAGTTCTTTCACTACTCACCATATTGCTCATCATGTGTGGTACCTGAGGGATGCTTCTCACAGACTGCAAATGGCTTTCAAGCTTCTCAATGAAAGTCACAGCCTCAGCCAACAACTCTACTATACATCTGTAACCAAAAATGAGCTCAAAACTTGTGCTAAACAACAAGAATTTAATACTTTTAAGTTCTTTTTTCATTGCCCTACTTTTCTTAGTCCCCTTTTCCAGCTTTATGCAAATTTTTAACCATCTTAATTAATTTTTCTACAATTACACTTTTTGTATGGCCTTTAGCAATAAGCAGGGCAGGAATTACAAAGTGAATAGCCACTCCTTCAGTACCTGGGCTAGATTTTTAGACTGTAAGAAGAAGGACTATAATTGTAAAACATACACTATGCATGTCTGAGAATCATTCACATTTAATTCTAAGCAAGCAACAGTGGAAGGAAGATACCCAGTGCTAAAGTAACAACTGTTTGGGAGAAGTATAACAAATCCAGCATTTAGCACATTTGTTTAAAACAATTCATCACAATTTGCTCTGTAGACTTCTAAAGACAAGACAAATAACCTAAGTAAATATTCATAAAATACGTATCACTATCTTTCTATTAATTTATCAATGCTTAAAGTACCAGCTTTTAGCTGAGGTTCTGCTACCATTTTTTACATCTATTTTTATCAGTGGAAAAATTATTGGGAACATAAGATTCTTATTGTCTGTTAGTTCAAATTGGGACTCAAGAAAACCAGAAAAAATATTTTCGTTGTGCCTACTTGTGAAAAGCAGCCTCAATAGGCAGGCTTTCTTCACATCTGTGTTTGATCAACCTCTTTCTGAGGTCCCTCTTCTCTTTCAGAATGGCTTCCAAGTGCCTGTTCATGTCTTGCAAAATCTCGCACTTTTTCCCTATAAAATAAAATTGCAATGTTGAACCTAATCTCCTGCTAAAAAACAAAGCAAAATTTCTCCTGAAGACAGAAAGAAAAATACTGATCTACTGCAGTGGACAGTTTACATTCAAGAGACATTAATCAGAATGGCTTTTGTTGGAGCATATATGATTTAGTATCAACATGCACTCAAAATCACAATACCTACTTTTCAGAGATAGAGATAATTGTTTTACATTATCTATAATTTAAAGTAAATTCTCTATGGGATGAAGTCAACTATACCATAGCAATGAAATATCACAACAGATTTCACTAGTCTAGCACAAGAGTAGCAAACTAGAAAGTTTTTTAAGTACACATAAAATCAGAGTGGACAAAATGTGCAATTATAATAAATCAATGCACATGCTCCCTAAGTGCTAAATTAAAAATGTAATAAGTTTAGGGGGATAGAGATGCAACAGAAATACACTGAGTTTCTGGAAAGGAAGCAGAATAGGACATGCAGGCCAATGGTTGCTGATGATCTCAGAACTGATGATCCACTGACCCTGGGAAGCTAACCACACCTCCCACACTGTTTTGGAGAATGAGTTACACATGCAGCTTCTATGAGACAGTAGAAAGTGCAAGTTCAAATAGTATGGAAACATGCTTTAGGTGTTAATAAAACACCTCCCACCTTGAACAAGTTATTCAGAGATGACTGCTGCAATAACTTCTAGAAGGGTTATGTACTCAGATGAAACATTAATCTGCATCTAACTTAAGACTCCTCATTTTTCTACAGTACAACCTCACTTACCTAAGTAAAAAGGGTGAGTAATGTCTGCTGTCTCATTCTCCAACTGCATCATTTCTATTTTCAATTTTATCTACAACGATAATAACATCAAATGAAAATGCATTTTTAACTTACTTATTCAGACATTGTTGACTCTCTTGGGGTGGAGGAGGAAGTGGAAAGGGAGAAAGCAGCAGCACAGGGAGAACATGTGTGTGAAAGAGAGCAAGCATTAGCTCAAGAACATGTTACCCTGCTCCCTGGAGAGTTTCCACTACTTGGTGGGGATTTTGTGGTCAATAAGAAAAAGACTGTTTAAAAACACCAACATAAATGATTTGGAGATATGTGCTGGAAAAGACAGATCTTGCAATTCATTCCTAAACCACAGAACTTATGACAGAATGGCTTGGGTTGAAAGGGCCCTTAAAAATCATCTAGTTACAAGCCCCTGCCAATAGGCAGGGATATCACCCATTAGACCAGGTAGCTCAGAGCCTCTCTAACCTAGCTCTGAACACCTTCAGGGATGGGGCATGCACAACTTCTCTAGACAATTTGTTCCAGTGTCTCACCACCCTCACAGTAAAGAATTTTTTCCTAATGTTTAATCTAATCTAATCTAATCTAATCTAATCTAATCTAATCTAATCTAATCTAATCTAATCTCTTTTCTTTTACTTTAAAGCCATTCCCCCTTGTCCCACCATTATCTGCTTGTGAAAAAAGTCACTCTCCCTCTTTTCTTAAACCCTCTTTAAGTACTGGATGGCTGCTGAACAATCCCTGCTCTCTCAGTCTGTTTTTGTAGGAGAGGTGTTCCAGCCCTTGGACCATCTTCATGGCCTTCCTCAGGAACTGCTTCAAGAGGGTTCACTTCTTTCCTGTCCTGAGGATCCCAGATCTGGACACAGCACTCCAGGTGGGGTCTCACAAGGACAGAAGACAAGAATCCCCTTCCTGGCCCTGTTGGCCACACTACTTTTGATGCAGCCCAGGATGTGGTTGGTTTTCTGGGCTGTGACTGCACATTGCCACGTCATGTCCAACTTTTCATCCACAAGAAACCCCAAGTCTTTCTCCACAGTGCTGCTCCCAATGAGTTCATCTCCTAGTTTGTACTCACATCTGGGATTGCCCTGACCCAGGTGCAGGACCCCACATTTGGTCTTGAGCCTCATGAGGTTCTTGTGAGCCTATTTACTTCTCACGCTTGTCCAGTCCCTCTGGATGGTATCCCAATCTTCTGCTGTGTCCAGTGCTCTTCTCCTGCCAATTCCTTAATCACCGAATAGTCTACCCTTCAAACCCATGTCCCTCCTATTTATATCTCTTACAAAGCAGTTTCATAGTCTATGTACTGTCTAAACCAACATTGTAAAATAAAAGGCAACAGCCAATTAAGGCAGTATGAAATGTCTGAGGTTACCACCCGCTAACCAACAATATTGCCTATAAAGAGACACTTTTTTGTGTCCTGAAGTCAACTACAAGTTGTTCTTTATTGTTCAGTTTCTTCAAAAAACTTCAGGTAACACTTTAGTCAAAGGTATAGCCTGCTGAATCCTTCTACTTAAACTTCTGTTTCATAGTTTTGTTTTATGACAATTCAGGCCACTGGGGGAAAAAAAGTGCCACCCATTAAACAGCTGAATTGTTAACAAAATCCTCAAAACATGAAACAACATGGCATGTGGCAGTCTGGTATTTCATTGGGGCCCTGTATTATCTCCAAGTATACCTGTATTATATCCAGGTATATACAGTGAGTGTACACTGACAATAGTAAAGGCTGTACCTCATTGATTTCAGCTTCCATGTTCACCATTTTTTCCATCTCTGAGAATTTCGGAAAACATGACATTCTTCTGCAAGTTAAATCCAAGGTCTCCTTTGAAAGTAAAACAACAGGAAAAACGCAATCAGCAGCACGAACGTACCAAGCAAATGCTCCATAAAGGCTTTTTACAGTCCAGAGCTGTTCCTCTCCCGCGCTCCACAACACAGCGCCCTTCACGAGAGCAACGAGAACCGCGCGGCGCTATCCCGGCGGCCCAGGCGGTACCGGCCGCACGGCTCCCATCTCTGCCCGGCCGGTACCGGCCGCACGGCTCCCATCTCTGCCCGGGCGGTACCGGCCGCACGGCTCCCATCTCTGCCCGGCCGGTACCGGCCGCACGGCTCCCATCTCTGCCCGGCCGGTACCGGCCGCACGGCTCCCATC
>NC_031774.1:25746157-25897132 GCF_001522545.3 Parus major | reverse complement strand
CGGCCTGCCGCGGGTCGGTGCTGGCCTCGCCCCTTGCCGGGGGGCCCGAGGCGGCACGGAGCGCATCTCTTGTCGGGCTGCCTACGTGCTGTGGCAGGCTTCACTCCCCAGCGAGCCCGGCACTAATCCCGGGTGACCCGCGCGCCCTGGGATTAAGCCCCGCTGGGGTTACGGAGGTGGGTGTCGTGTGTCTGCTGATAGACACGGCAGAGGAGCCTGCTCTCTAAATAAAGGTCTCAAAAAACCCAAATAAAACAGTAGCAGTGTTGGCATCCCAGCGCTGCTAGATGCCACAGAAATCACAGCCCGTCTTCGTAGAGAATCTCCTTATGATGCGATGCGGGGCCTCGAAAAGGCATACTATAGAAAATGTGCGGTTTTCCACTTAGTTTTAACTGCGGTTGTTACATAGTTTCAGTAATCAAACTGCTGTAGGGAAGACACCTTAATCTAGGTAAATTCAAGTAAACCTTTAGACTTCTAGGTTTAATTATGAGGGAGATGAAAACACAGCAGTGAAATGTTTCAGTGTGTCAGAATGCTTGTAGTGTTGGGGACAGTACACATAAAGTGACTTTTTACCTTTGCTTTATCACAGAGACTTTGGATTGCAGTTCTCTAGCACAGAGTAAAACTGGCTGACACCATCACTCGCACTTTGTGTGCTTGACAGAGAGCTGTTAGGATGGGAAATAGTGCACTAAAAGCCCACCTGGAGACAGCACAGAAAACTGGTGTGTTTCAGCTCACAGGAAAGGGGCTTACTGAGGTAATGTACTGGGAGGGGAAACACGGCTCTTTGTATGGAAAATATATCAAGATTTTTTTATTATTTATTTTTTTTATTCTTTAAATTTTTGCTTGTCTTCTGATCGAGAATTTATCTGTCAGGGCACTTATATGCTTATGAGCTTATGCTTTACAGTGCAAATATGTTCAAAAATTACTAGTTATGATGTTATGCTTTTAGAAAATGGCTGTAAACTTGAGGAGGACAATATAAATTTTATAGCCGTATTGTAACTGAGATACTCCACAGTTTGTCACATGTAGGTACTTATGATATATTTAATTGTAGGCATATGAATAGTCTGTACAGGCTGTTCAATGGGCTGGCAGCAAGCATCCTGAAAGTTTATTACATTGGAAATTATCTTAACTTAGACTCAGCTGCAGAAAAACACAGAATGTCCTGGAACCAACAATTCACATGATAGCCAAGAATAACTCTATATTGCAGTAATTTTCCAAGCCTTTTCTAACATACCTTCTTCCACTGTCCTACCTCCTCTCTTCACTTTTTCTATAGCAAGCCAAAGGACGATCAAAACCACTGGCTTATTCACCAGGACTCCTTGATGGTGATTGTCAGGTTTTTCTTTTATTCACCTGAGTGCCACAGCTCAGTACCAAAGTGGTACAGGGTATAAATAAGAATAAGGAAAATGCTTATAATTATTTAAAAAAGGAAAGCAGGAGAAAAATTTTCACAGCATACTCTGCTAAAATATAGAGTTATTAACTGGCTGTAGAGTATTTTAAATTATATGTTGGCATGTTTAAGAGAAGCACATAAGAGGATGAAAATGTAATGTTTTTAATTTTCTGTATTTGGATGAAAAACTACTCCTTCTACATGTAAGTGTTTTCTTTATACCCCTTTCCCCTTCCCAAATGAAAAAAATATTTTTAAAAATATGGGTTAAACAAATTTGCTAATCACAGTGTGGTGATTGGAATTGGGATACATATGGCGGTAGGTAACAGTGAGACAATTAAAATTTTAAGCTGTGCAACTTGAACATTCAAATTTGTGTCAGCTTTTTAAATGCTGTATCTTTTTCTCCCCCAATAGTTTCCTGAAGATCTGCAGAAGCTAACAAGCAACTTAAGGACAATAGACTTGTCAAACAACAAAATAGAGCTCCTGCCACCTCTCATTGGAAAATTTTCCTTTTTGAAGAGCCTTGCTCTAAACAACAACAAACTAAGTATGCCTGCAAATTAATATCTCCACTGAGTTTTAAGATATTAACTCATTTTCTGTATCAAAAACTAAATTTAATTATATAACTCTCACAAGATGTAAATGAGGAGTTTGGTCACCTAAATTGAAATCTTTGGAATTCATGTACAGGAAAAGAACCTCTAAATCATAAATTCTACAAAACTAGTTTTGTAGAATTAGCTTTAGTGGCTTAGTGTATTACCAATTTTACATGAGTACTTAAACCCACAGAGGTTTTGCGCTGTGACTTAACCTGATGTGAGGGTTTAACAGTGTCAGATGGTTTAGTATTTGTCAAGAGAACGGGTAATGAAGATGACATGTAGACAGTGTTGCTGGTTGCTACTGTTTCTGTTAAACATTAACATAATGAAAAAATCATGATGAAGAAACTAGGGGTTTTATGCATTAACTATGTATTATCTGCCTTTTTGAAAAAACAAAGGTAATTTACAAACTTCACTGACTCTATAGTGCAGCTCATGAATTATACCCACATGTACGTGGAAAGAGGGATGAATGGATGCCAGCAGACCTTACCTGGTGATGTTTGTATGCTGGTATGAGACAGAATGAATTATAACTCATTTCTGAGGAAGTTGACTAATACCTTTAAAGAGCAAAGATGGAGCTGTGAATTTTGTGGTATTTCAGGTGTCATAGAACATGTTGGCAGAGTGTAAGTAATAACTATAACTGACAGGCTAAAATCTTCTGAATAGTGATTTCAGGCCATAATTTGAAGGTCTGCCTTGTCTGCAGATTGTTTTTGATACATTTATAGATGATGGTTAACAAGCACGTGTTGTCTGTGGGCTTAAGTTTCTCTGCAGGGATCTCTCTGTGCCTTCACTGGAAACTGGGGAGGAATTCAGTAAGAAATGACTTAATATAGCACTGTTCTCCCTGCAGAAGCTTATTTGAATTAAATGGGTGTGAATGTTTACTGCTCTTTAGGTCATACGTTTTTCTGTCATTTTTCTCTAGCTGCTTTACCTGAGGAGCTGTGTAAACTGAAAAAACTGGAAACACTTCACTTGAATGGCAATCACTTGAGGCAGCTACCGGCTGCATTTGGACAACTTTCAGCTCTCAAAACGCTGAGCCTTTCTGGAAACCAGCTTCGGACTGTGCCTACACAGCTCTCTGGTCTTCGCCATTTGGATGTGGTAGATCTTTCAAAAAACCAGATCCAAAATGTCCCTGACACCGTGGGAGAACTGCAGGCAATCGAACTCAATTTGAATCAGAATCAGGTCTGGTAACTGAGATGTTGTGGGAATGTCAATTTAGAACATGGTTTATCTTGAACTTAGTACAGCCGTGGAATATAAGATGAGACCATCAAAACTTTATAGCTGAAAGACACCTTCTGGACACAACACAAATGAAGAATCATAACTAGATTTTGTGTACCAATACATCAAACTGCCTGATTTGATTAACTAAAAAATTCTGGATTTAGTCATGCAGAACATTATTTGAACAGTTCTTGAGTAGGAATGTGATAAACAGATGTGTAGGTTGCTTGTCATCATGGAATAAAAAAATGTATTTTGATTTTTGATCATTGGTTACTTACGCATTGCTTTTAAGTACTTACTACTAATGTAGTTTCTATTTACAATATGGTAATTTTTCTGTATAAGTTCAAAACAGATCACTTAATAATCATTGATCACTACCATTTTAATCCCATTTCTCTTTTCTTTTTATTTCCACAAGATTTCCCAGATCTCAGTGCAGATCTCCCACTGTCCACGCCTCAAAGTCTTGCGTTTAGAAGAAAACTGTCTAGAACTCAGCATGCTGCCTCAGAGTATCCTCAGTGATTCCCAGATCTCACTGCTTGCAGTAGAAGGCAACCTCTTTGAAATCAAGAAACTCAGAGAACTGGAAGGTTATGACAAGGTTTGTAGGTTTTTTTGCCTTTTTGTATTTAAAGAAACTCCTGGTGAAGTCCTTACTCAGAGTACTAAGCATTTATGCTGATGAATAAAAGCACCAAATAGTCTGTTGGTGGTGTCATTGCTACTGGCTTCATAACTAACCTTTGAAAACAACTCCAGGAGTTCTTCAGAGATAACTTCCTTGTAGGATTCAGGATCAGTGTTCTTTCATCAGCATCTTTTGAAGGGTAGCTGATAATGACAATCCTGTCTTCACTTTGATGTGACAAAAAATAAGGGATGCTTTGAATTATGCAGCATTTGTTAAGTATTTAATACTAGTTCATCCTTAACACTGGAGATTTGACCATTAATTGGAATTGCAGCAAATGCCAGAAATGTTTTGTGCATGTCTTTGTTCAAAATTAAAGCTCTAATAGTTGGATCTCTAATATCTAATGCCTGGGATATAAAAATATGCTTTAGATGCAGACTGTTTTTGAGTCTGAGAGCAGAAACTCAGCTGCTTTTAGAAGTAATGAATCCCCTATTAATTTCTGAAAAAATCTTAGGTTTTTTTTTGTTTTCTTTGTAGTACATGGAACGATTTACAGCTACAAAGAAGAAGTTTGCATGATCACTATTCTGACCCTGTGTATTACCAGTAAGAAGACATAGAATCGAAGCATCTGCTTCACTGACTTGAACCAAGATTGATGAAGGAAATGATCAGAGTACTCCTCTTGTAGTAGTCTGAAACAGCATGTTAAGACCACATTGAATAAACTTGAACTAGAGAATATAGGTATTGAACTGATGAACCTGCCCAGGGGCCAGTTTTGATTTTAGTGCCACAATAGCTTTTAACACACTACATGTTCTCCTTTGTCAGGGCTTGTTCTTTCACAGAGAAAGGGAACAAGCATTTCAAAGTTGCCAGTTCCCTTTTGTCAGGAAGCTGGCTGTTGATTTGTAAGAGGATTATTTCTTCTGGAAACATTTTTCCATGATAGCACATGGAAGTTCTACCACTAATGCACTGTATGTCTTGCAGTAAGCACTGTTGTGCAGAGAAGAACTTTTACAAATGAGATTTTAGTTGATAACCTGTGTTAGTTGTTTTTGTTTTTTTTTTTTAATGAAGCACAAATAGTTGTGATTAAGTTAAATGTTTTATTAACAGCTTCCAGTAAACAAATCGTGGTTTGAGCATCCTTCATTTGTATTTTACACTACAGGCTTTCTTTTCCCATAAGCAAGAATTGCACTACAGTCCAGTTTTGCTTGAGCTATATGAAATAAAAATTAGGTTCATCTTCAGTGTATTCAGTAAAAATGTATATTGCTAGAAAATATAATATCCTTGCACTGACTCCTTGTGTACAGAGCAATGCTGAAGGTTTTAGTCGTCAGCCCATTGCTGCTGCCTTATTACCAAAAGCACCTAGAAAGAGCTAAAAATGTATGCAATTATGTAACTTATACTGAAAAGGAAAATGTACTTGTATATTTTAGTAAATTATTTTCAAAAAATCAGTTCAAGTTTATTTGGTGTAACTTGTCATTTTTTTAAGTAGTACAAAGATGTCACTGAACACCCTCAGCTACTTGAGTCTGTTGTTGGTAACAGCTACACTTCAACATTACACCCATAATTATGATTAAAAATAAGTGGTTCTTTTGTGAGATGGTCAGAGAGGTATGTATTTCCTTGACCCTGTTGCCATCTTATTTCAGTTCTTACATAGTAATACCTAGAAGAAGAGTGTTTGAGGGGACATCAGCTCCTTATTCAAAGGATGGATGTGATTCATCATTTAACAGGGAATCAGTTCTACTTAAGAATTCCCATTCGAGCTGTTTTTTAATAAAAAAATCTACTAGCTTCTTGACAGAAGTAGCTGACAGCTGACCATGTTTATGAGACTACTTTGTTTTGCAAGGCATACAGTGAAGTGCTTTAAGAACACTTATGTCTTAACATGATGCAAAGCCCTGTATAGTCAGAAATCTATTCAACTTCATACTAATGGATTCCACTGATTAAGACATGCAGACTGAGTAGTGAATAAAGCCTCCACACTTGTTCTAAATTTTAGCTCCTTCTACTTGATACCTAAATCCTATTTGAAGTACTAGTTTGTTTGTTTGTCCTAGAGCTTTGCTGTGCATGAGACATGAACAGAACAAATCAGCAGTTAGCAGATCCCCCCTTTGCATTCACCAAAGGAGTGGTCTATCATCAATATGTAGGCACTTGGCAATGCTGTGCTGTGGTACCATTTTGGTTGTAGTTTTTTACTGTGCACTCAGAGGTGCTGCTTCTCTCATTGAATGTGTTTGTTTACAAGTGTTGTTACTTTCTATTCAACAATGTGTAAGAAGAGATGGTAGAACAGAACTGTTGAAAATTATGGAGTTAGCATTGCTCTAAAAAAAAAAAAAATCTTAGAGGGAAGTATTTAAGTAAGTCAACATTTCTTTTTTGTGATCACTAGTACATTTAGAAACCTTTCAATTTCTCATTGTTAGGCTCCTTTGCTGCCTTGGAGTTATGACAGCTATCAAAGCTTTTGTAGAGCAAAATGGAGAAAGCATCACGTAAAATACTGATTGGAACCAAGTTAGGCCTAATTAACTAAACTTGTTCCAGAACAGAGGATGACTTATTTCTGTTGCAAGGAAAAAGACAACTGGCTAAGATGCCCTTGACTCTTTTAACTCACAGCAATGAGCTGTGACTAAGTCACATCGTGGAATGCTGTTCTAGACATTTCAGCACTCTACATAACCTATCAGTAGTTTTATATTGGGACTTCCTGTTTCCCTTCTCATCACCCCCACCCTGCAAAAAGTGAAGCTATAAACCAGTTTTATTTCTGTGCATAATTACTTGCAGCTTTTTAATTTTGGAGTTACTGAGGTAGAGCATTACCCTTAGTTAACAATAGAAACCATTTGTGTATTTTGTTTCAGACCTGTATCACTTGCTGTCCAATTTTCCATTTCAGGAAGACACACATTTAATCCATCTATTCCACCAACATTTAGACACTGCATTGCTTCAAATGCAGGGAAGTGAATTAGCAGCTGCAAGTCATTGTGAACAGGGAGTTGTTTTACCCTATTGCCTTCACAGAGGTGTTTTCTACAAGTAGCTGTACAAGCAGCATGTGCTGCAGTTCATAGTACAGTTACTGCTGTGCTAAAAAGCTGTCTTTCATCAAGGAGCAGACTAACTAGAATTTACCAATTATTGTCCTTTAAGTATACCCATATGACATGTACTGCCTCCTCATAATAGTTACAGAACCAGGGTGTCCCTAGTTTCTGGTATATTAGATAGTATAGTAGAAGTACTTCTTCCAAGCTCTTCCCAGGGATGTTAGTCTCTACTGCAGCTTAGAACTGTGGCAAGTCGACAAAAGTCTCTCTTTCTCCCTGTAGCTCCTCCTCCCTGTAAAAGAGTGTTCTGGGAATCTGAGGCTCTGGTATGAGAGAAAATACAATTTAAAATACCTCACAAATGAAATTGTAGTGGCAGTAGGTTAAATCACTACATTTCATCTACTGGACTAGTTATTTGCTAGTCATCTGTTACCACTACTTAACTAGAAAGTTTTAAATTATTTTACTTTGTTCCTTTATCATCCTGAAGTATACTCCCATGTACATCATGATCTTTCAAAGATATGGACAGAGTTCACTGTGAATTTAAGAGATGTTGATTATGTGAGGATCAAAACTAAAGTGTTAAAGATCACAATATTCCTCTCCTCCCAACCACACCCATTCTTTTCTTAGCAGTGGGACTTCTGTGAAATAAAAATAGACATGGAACTTCCTAGTTGAATAGTAGCAACTAGTTCTGCCAAGGTTTTCAACGACAGGAAACTAAACAAAGACATTTCTAGGAGAAAATAGTTTTAAAACACATTCAGTTATAAAAGTATGTATTTTTGTGCACAATATATAGTTTAACAATCAAAAGCAGAAACTGTAAACCTTCATTCTTAATAGCATTCAGACATACAAAGATGTACAAGTGTCAATTTCATACCATAGATATGGAAATTAAGCATCTATTCTATACACAACAGTAAGACATCCAAGAAGCAAACTGTTTATGACTAACAAAGGCACCAACTCCCTCACAGATTTGGCTCTTGCTGCATCAGAAAGTAGTATTGGTACTCTGATAGTACTTGAGTCTCATGACTTGTATCCTTGTGTGGTATTCATTACAGTATTACAATTTTGATACACCAATCACAGCATTTTATCAGCCAACATGCTCATTTATTGTGAGAGCTCAGGCAAGTCAAGAACAAGGACTTGCAATGGCAAGGGAGAAAAACATTCCAATGTTTGGAATGTCCAAATGGTACAGAGCAGGCTTGTACTGTGTAAGCAGAATAAGGTAACCACTTCAGTCTTCTATTCCAGGAGACAATCATAATTAAATAACATATACTTTGCTTTCACAACTAGCAGCAAATATTCCTTAAAGTAATTTGAAGTTTTTAAGAAGGAAAAAAGGGCATATGAAATCCCTATGCAGGTGGCTTCTCAAAAGTTTACTATGCCATTAAGAAGTTCTTAAAAGTACTTCTTTGCTACTTGCATTTTTAGGCACAAAATCTTCATTTACTGATTGGGTAGCTAGTGAACTTTTGAAATTCATTAGCATGCCAACAATAACCAGAAGCTAGAGAGGAGCCAACCCACACTACTCAAGTATCTAGTCCCCTAAAAATGATTTTACCTTATTCACATAAGGCAAACTGCCACTGGCCTATTTTTACATGCAGCTGCCCCATCCTTTGGTCAGTTGTTTGGGGGTTTTTGTTTGGTTGGGTTTTTGTTTGGTGGGATTTGTGGGTTGTTTTTTTTTTTTTGTGCGTCTGGTTGTTGGTTTTGGTTCTTTTTGCTTTAACTATCAAGTTGTCCTGGCAGCCAACTGAAAAGATACTGGTAACACTGACTGTAGTTTTACTAAAAAGAAAACAGAACACTTAAACACTGTCTTGCATTTTGGTGGATTAGTGTCATCTCTGACTCTGGAATTCAATATTAGTGGCTACAGGGTAGTTGTGGACTGTCTTTCAAAAAAGCACCCCATAATGCTATTAGTTTTAATTATTCATCCAAACAGTTTGATTTGAAGATTTTTGCCATCCAAACACTGAGTATCAAAGGTTAGTCCAAAGCACCATTTTCAACTTTAAAAAAGGCATAACATATTGCTGGGTGTAGTTAAAATAATCTAAGTCACTTGCAACTTAATTACTATCAAGATTTCAAGAAAATCTTTTTATATTGCAGTAAAACTAAACTATTTTTCTTGTCAGGAGAGTGCTTTACCTCACCTGGTCAGAAACTCCTCTATTCTGCAACAGAGGAAAAACATTTTACTTGCAAGCAACTTGGATACGTAATATTTCCAACTGCCAGTCCCAAAGTCTGCAATAATAAACCAGTCAGGATTCTATTTAGAACTAGTTTATTTTGAACTAGCATACAGCTCATAAATAGCTACTTCTTCCTCCAAACTTGTGACAAAGAAGTTGTACAATAAGCTTCTCTGGTTTTGGTAGGTTTAAGAAGCACCCCCAAAGTCACTGCTGAGGGCAAACTCCGCACCAGATCTAAATCATTATTTTGCACTGGAGAAAGGCATAAACTGAACTCCAGTGAAAACTGGCCAAAAGAGAGAAAGATATGGGATGCAAGAAAATTGCATGCTTTTCTACTCAGTTTCTTCCAGTTCAGATGCATCATTCAAACACTTAAAAGTTAACTTTTAGATAAGGGGTGTAAAATTTTCCATCAAATAAATACCTTGGGGAGACAGCTTTATCTTCTCCTACATGTGTGCATGGGGTTTAGATCAGATATACACAACAAATATTATCAGAACAATGCAGCATGATTAGTCATAGCCTCCAAACCGATGTCAATCTATAGTAAAGAAATGGAAACCTGTATATCCCTCTGGTTACCATTACCTTAAAGTTTGTGTGGTTAGGAAGTGTTTTAAAGCCCTCAACCCACAAGTGATAAGTAATGGGCCTCTTCAATTCTGTGATCCTTAAATTCAACTCCAAACCAATCGTGGTTTGGATTGTAAAACTATGGTTAGATGCTAGAGATACAAATCAGACAATGTTCACGTAGTCCCTATTTTAGTGAAGACACTCAACTTATGAGGTATTTCAAACAGTGCAAAGTGCCCCCTCCAACTTTCCACAACTGTGAATTCAGGTTACCCTGCTTGTTCAACTTAAATAAAGGACTGAATTTTCGGTGCAGGAAAATAACGTTTAAAAAAAAATACTATAAAGAAACTGGGAAGAGGAATAAAACATGCAGGAAGATTCTCAAAGCTCTAACGCTTTTAGCCCTGAGCAGTTTAAAGAAAGTGAAGGCAGATGAGTAAAAGGAAGTTGGCTGCTTTCTTGGAGTCAAGGCCATGTTTACATGAAGCAATAAAAGAAAACTAATCCCTACAGAAGGGGTACTGCTTCATTTTTCCCAGCCCCTCTGATTTCAGAATAGAGGTTTCACAGATCGATGAATATGGTGGCTTGCAGCTGGAGAGGCTGTCATTGAACAATGACAGCAGGCTTTAATTTTCAATTAGTTTCTTGGCTCTGATGTTTGCTTGCTCAATGCGTTCCCTGTTTGTATCAGCCTGAAAGAGAGAAATTCATAGGTCATTTGAAGACTTGATGCAAAACAATTTAAAAATTCAAACTGACATGAACTTCTGAATTACAAGGTATCATCGGTGGTAGAGAGAAGGGGAGCAACTTCTATGTGCTGGAAGTAGTTTGTTTTTTTTTCCCTAGACAACATATGCTGTCAATTTTGGTAGAAACAAACTAAGAGAAAACGGTTTTTCTCTTTAGCTGACTTCCAAAACACAGCAGCTTGCCTCAGCTGGTCTGGAAGCATGTTAACAACACAAGGGAATAAAAATTCTTTACTAGTGTTTAGACATCTTAAGGACCTCTGCAGAGCAACAAGGTTGCTCTGAACTGTAAGTAATAGTCAAAACTGGGCCTATGGGCATGAAGTTAGACTTATTTTGCTTAGTCCAAATCCATAGTTTTCATTCACTTCCCCTCCAATGTTCTAGTGCTGTAACAATATGCTATTCCTAAGAACAAGCTTTAAATTTTATTATTGTTTAATTTACTAAAATAAAGCATTGAAAGTCAGGTCACAGTATCTATGTTGAACAAGTGTCAAAATATAGTTTTACTGAAAGGTATGATAAGGAGTTTGTAAGTAATGCCCCAATAACACAGTGTGCTCTGGGGAATGTGCAGGAAGTGTAATAAGCACACAATCAGCCTCTGCTCTCAGTAGGAGTGGAAGTCCTAAGAAGCTCAACCTGTGCCAAGTATTAGCCATTTCACACCTTTGTCTTGCAATGGGCTGGGCAGAGCACACCTGCAGTTCAAGTCCTTCCCTCCTGTTCCATCCTTCCTGCCTTTCAAGTCAAGGGCAAGGGAGGGACAAAAACCTACTACAGAAACGGGGACTCTAATCTGTTAACAACACTTTGGAAACGCTAACCTACTTACTCGATCTTCTAAGAAAAATCCAGGAATGTAAGCTTCATTATGGGTTTATTCAGACTAGGAGTCCTGTGTAATACTACCAAAAGTCACCCAGTCAAGCCTATTTCCCAGGTGAATCAGAATTTTAAAAAAAATGAATAAACATAAGTATCAATTCTATTCTGAAGTTAAACTTAATACTGCTCTTTGTTTCTTTACATTACACTGTTGTTTGGAGATTTACAGACAACATATGGTTTGGTTTCCATACTGTTCACTAGATTTAGGAAGTTATCAGCATAAAAAGATTAATTTAAATATCCTGAGACAAGTTTCCAGTCAAGTCCAGGAACGGCACTTTCATTTTTATTCTTGTCTGCAAAGCAATTCTAACTTGTATACACCATATTTTAATAATTACTAAGACTGGATCAGCAAGATTTATTCAAATCACTAAACCAAAAGAGCATCAGGCCAAAACAAATGCTTGAATTTACTAGAAATACTATTACTAAAAACAATAATTCCCACTTGCAGTTTATTTGACCAGGCAGTTAAGACATCCTCCATATAATCATGTTGATTTGCCTTATCAATACCACAATCCCTTAATTACTAGACAAAATTGAGAATCTGACACAGATGCAACCACCATTTTTGTCTAACTAGAGGAGTTCTGTCCCTCTTGCTTTAAACCCTACTGCACATTTCAATGAGATTTCTAAATTGTCATTTTGTCTTAATACAATAACTTCACAGTAATTGGTGTTCACTTCTACTGTTTGAACTCTTTAATAGGCTAGTCATTAAACACTTTCCTTTCTTTCTTAACCAGGATGTCTATAAAATAACTTCTATTAATTCCAGAATATGGGAATTTCTAAAATAGTCTTAGCATCCTCATTAAGCTATCCTTGGAAAGAAACCTTCCTGAAGTGTATTATATATGCTTAATCTGTTTGGAGAAGCTAACACTTAAGTAGTAAAATTATATAAAAAAAAGGGAAGTTACTATGACTAACTTCATATGCAGACCATTTCCCTGTGCACCTACAAACTTCATTATTCCAAAGTCTCCCAAGCTCCAATATTACTTCATCCACAAGAATTAGGGCAATGAATTACTTGTGTTTTACTTTACATTCATTGTAGTGACTTTTTAGGAATTTCAGAAGAGCCTTGCTATTGTTAAAAATACCCATTTCCCACCATAAGAAAAAAAAATTAGCAACAATGTCCCAGGTATACCTCCAGTAAATGTTTGTATTTTTGATCCCATGAAGTTTATTAGTTTTCAGAGTAAGTAGTAATCTGTGCTGTATATTTAGGTTTCCTGACATGTGAGCATTTGAATTTTAAGCTATATACCCTATATATATCAAGGAACAATTCTTATTCAAATCACTGCAACCTAGAGGATGGCATAACCTTATCACAAATTTGCTGCAAATACAGTGGGTGCATTCCTAACAACCTCTGAGTTCCAGCCTCTGAACTGAAAGCAGAGAACACCTTTGACACTTACCTTTACATTTATCCGGTCTATTTGCTTATTCTGGGCATCAATCTCATTGCCCATATCCAAAGCCATGTTTTTCAAATTCCCAAGAATGTTTCCAACTTGAGCAAGATTTTCATCCATTTCATCTTCCCTGGCATCATTGGTTATCCTGTTCAAATAATTAAGACAATGTTTCAAGAATCAAGAACTTGCTTTTATCCTGCCCATATTTACTCTAGTAGAACTTGTTTGTTGCACTATGCATTAAAACCAAGGTATGTTTTTCCCCTTTTAAAATCCCCAGTATTTCAAGCAAGCATTCACCAAAAAAAGTGCTAAGCTAGCCACTACTACAAAAATAGCCTTAAAAATTAAAATAGTTAACAAGTTAACAGAAGCTTTAAGACATGAGTTTGTGAGTTTCTCTCAAATACACGTTATGACAGTCATAGGCCTTGATATTTTTAACAGTCCCCTCAATAACTGAGTACTAAGCCTTATAGTTCTCACATTCAGAAACAGACTGACAATACCACCACTATGTAAAAAAAAAAAAATAGCGGTGTAAGATGAGCACTACAATACTGAAGGTGCCACCTCCTCTCCAAAAAGTAACAATTCCTCCAAACAATAGTAAAAAAAATTCTATTTAGCAACTTGACCTAAAATGCATCTGAAAGAAGCTGACAACTAGTAACAGGATTTGTGCATTTGAGATTGAGAGATATGAACAAGCAAACCTTGTAATATATCCACCACTTGGTCCTCCAGAAGTCTGAGGCTGCTGCCGATTTATACTTCTTGGTTGCATGGATATCACATGATCTGCTGAGTTTTCTGTTCCATCTCCCCAGGTTGCTCTGTATGCTTTGCTGGCCTCAAAGTTCTTTGTCCTATTCCATAAAAATAAGAAATCTGAACCACTGCATTAGATATATGGCTTTCTGACTGAAATTCACTATTAATCTAGAATTCCAGAAACATTTGTCTTGTGCCTAAAAGAGATTAAATTTTGTACACATAAAACTTTGTCTATCTATATAATACAAGTCCTTGTATCTTGATAGTACAAACACAACTGAGTTACTCTAAGGACAGTGATTACTTGGGTTTTAAACTTTAATAGAAGAACAGTAATTTGCTTAAAGCAATACTTTAGCAGAGGACAGAAACTTATGACAGCCACAGGAAAGCTTACCCTATAGAGTTGTACTTTTAACAGGAATTAATCCAGAGTCAATATTAGTTATCTTTCAAGAAGAAATGAGGATGAATGAAAAAACTCCCTCAAATACCTATACTAAGGAAGAAAACCATTAATTGCTACTGTTTTTTTATCAAACATTAATAGTTACTTGGCAACAGAAAAAGTTAATGTTTCTTATGTTAACTTTGATTATGAATTAACAGTAATCTTGTTTAAGTAGCTCATTCTGCAATTCAGTTGTACTAACTCTATTAAATCAATAAACCAACTTACCATTACATTTTCCCATGTAATTCATAGGAGAAAAAAACTAAAGAAAGCACACTGACACAAAGCAGTCTCAAGAACCACAGAGCCACAAAAGCAAGAGGGGAAGGAAACCTAATGAAATCAACTTCTCTAAATCAGGGTCTGTTGTCATGAATCCTAAAGAACTTATTTTGAGAATTTTCTCATGTTCACCTTGTTTGGTGGCATTTCCAGATTTAAGCTAGACAATCCAGATACTGTCATTTTTCTGCTTCTTTAGACACTTGTGAAGGGAAATCTGTAGCATCTCTCAGTACACCTAACTTTGAAATCACAGGCAGTCAATTTCTAGAGATTTGCTGCCTTTCGTTAACCTGGACATTATGTTTGAAGAGTTGTGAAATTAGCTGTAATGAACAAGTATTCCCTCTCATTCTACTGCTGTTTATGTATTCAATATGGGAAATTATGTCTCATTGGTCAGATCCTCCAAGAAGTAATCTAGAATGAATATATCAAGGGGGAAATATAGAATAATTTCTCAGTTCATAATGGAAATATTGCACCCAACAAAATCCTGAAGAAACCTAAACTAGTCAATTCTAGGTCCTTGCACATACACAGGCCCAAAGATTTCTAAGTTTACTGCAACTAGATTGAGAATTATATTTTCATCTCATTTATACTGAAGCCATAACCAGAAGAAATCTTTGTATGATTTGGTTATGGGGAAGTAAAGTCTTAGGTGCCAGAGGCAACTGTGAGGACTTTATTAATAGAAACAAGTGACCTGAAGAGTAGTTACATCTGTGAAGTAAACAGCCAGAAAAAGAATTATTGTTCAAAGTAAGCACAGTTAAGAAAAGTTCTCACCACCTATCTTTGTGAGCTGTTTACAAATTACTATACATTCACATTTCTCAAGTTTCATTTCTGCAAAGCTAAAGCAATTTACACAACCTGTCAAACCAGCAATGGCTCAAGCAGTTGTTCACCATTTCCACAGCTAATAATACCCTCTGCAGTAATGGACATTTTCTACCTGTGTCAGTATTATGAAACATCAGTCACAAGGCAAACTGCATGCAGACAGACATCATGCACATGCAAGCACTAATGCAATAGAAACACCACTTCAGACAGCTGGTTAAAAATGCATCTGCACTACTAACACTGACCTTGTCCTAAAATCCACTTTCACCAGTTTAAGTGAATACAGCTTCTTATCCTAGTCTTCATTTTTAGAAAGCAAGCATCAGTGTTAGGAGAGAATGGAGAAGAAGGCATAGTAAAGATCAACAAAAAGGTAAATTGTTATTAGTACATTGATTGTATAACAGAACTGCCAGTATTTTGTGCTTTCACAAAGCTTTTATAAATACTCTAAGCCTCAGAGAAATTTTTAAAAAACCAAACAATTCAGCAAATGCTTTGATTTAGCTTATTTAGCTTCATGTTTTTATGAAAAATATGAAAAGCTGTGGAGGTAACTGGTTGGCAAGTAAATCTGACATTGATAAAAGGGTTGGTGTAACAGTAGATACATGAAAGACACACTCTTTCTTCTTTGCTGCCCTCTACTTATCCATTTTTTCCTGTACATTACTGTCCAGTTTGGTACACAACTATTTCTGTTCTCATTATCTGTGTACTTGGAGTGCCACAAGAGTTCATAAATACTGAGCTTGCTCAGCGTCAATGAGCTGCTTAGCTTCAGTGAAATAAGACTATCAACTACAGAAAACAAAGACTGAGTGTGCCAAACTGCTCAAAGTCCACCAGCTTGAGCCAACAAACATAAAGCAGTAAGCTCTCCTATCCAGAGGTCAGGACATCTGCATTTTCAAGGGACTAAAGCACTAAGACTTTCAGCCTTAGAACTCACACTCATATCTATCCTACATGACTGTTAAAGTACTATTCTGTTGGTTAAGAAGACTCGTCTCCAACAAGGCATTTTTACCTAAATTTCTGCTACTTCCCCATTGAATGAGAATTGGTTTTGCTCATGCTAATGAGCAAAAACCAACAAATGCACACACTATTCATTTCAGTCACCATACTCAATTTATGCCTCCTTCATTTGGAAGGGCTATAATCACACCCAACTAACACAAACAATTTATTACTTTACTGCTTAAAGGTAAAGCTAGGACACCATCAAAATTAATTCTGACATTGTTCAGGCTGTTTACTTGTTTAAAAGTACAAACCAAGTGCCATACTAAAGATTAGATTACTGAACTGACTTAGATATGGCAGCCATAACATTGATGTTATAAAGGTAATGTGAAGCAGGTCTGCAAGAACTTATGTAGTCACTAGTGAAAAGATTAAAGCTTTAACACCAGTGTCTGCTCTGTTGCTCTACTCTCACCCTCCCTAAAGCATAAATATTTTTCAAATGCTTAGAGAACCAATATTAACGTGCTTCTCCAAAACATAAGGTGGCTTGCTTTTAAATTAGTACGAAAGTACTGTTGTGAAAAAATTATTTTTGGAATCAAATTTCTAACAGACAGGCACTTACATATATATAGCTATTTGCAGTCCAATTTGGTCTCATCTGCATGGACATTGATAGTCTTCCACTAAATAGAAGCCTTAAAGAGATTAGGACCCAAGTGTGCAGGATGTTATTTAGTAGCTATACTTAGAGTAAAAGGGGCACAATGTATGGTTAGATACAAGTAAACTTCAGTTAGTCTCATGCAACTTTAAAAGGATGCAGCTCTACAAACCAAAACAATCAACTTTGGTAGCGATTAATTTTTAATTAGCATTTTTTAATTAGCTCTTTTAATAGTTAATATCTCCTGGTACGGTAAATATTGGGAATATTCTAGAACCCCCAAGCCCAAGTACCAATATAACTGACCTGTTACAAGGACAGACACAGAGCCCACAACATTTGTTGAGCTCTGTCAGTGTCTTCTCAGCTTCTCTCATGTCCTTATTTATCTGGTCCATGCCTTCTTCTATACGATTTAGTTGTTCTAGAAGAGAAACAAGTAACCTGAATAAACATGGACTTGGGGAAGGTGGGGAAAATTAACATTTCTTTCTAGCAGGAACAAGCTTTCTTTATACCAAGACAAATGACTTTTTCCTTTCCTGTCTTTTAGGATTTTTTTTTTTTAATTTTTAAGAAAGATACTCAGCGAAAGGTTTTGGTTACTACTTTGCAAATAACTTCCCTATCCTTAGAGTAGCATTTTTGTTGCTACTTTTAGAATAAATGCAAATAGTTACATTCATGCCATGGTGGAAAGAAGCAGCTTCTGTAGCAGAGCTGTATTACATTGTAACTACCATTACCTCTCAACTACTTCAAAACTTCTTTTAAATACAACAAATATACAGGAATAACCAACTAGGAAATCCCATTTTCACCTAAATAGTCTTTAATAATAAGCCTTTAGTTTCAGCAACACCTCTTTTAATGATAATTCTTTTCTCACACTGATTACAATATAATATTAATTTTTAGTGTTAAGGAAGAACTTACCTCCTTGCTCATCCAGCATGGTAATAGTTTTGATGCCAACATCCTGGGACTGTACAAAAAAATTTAGTTGCATACACAAAATGAGATCGCATTGCAAGATCAGAAAGTCTGGATAGCAAGTTTGATAAACCAAACAAGTTTATAATAAAACACTGGGCTTGGAATAATTTCTGTAGTAAAGCTATTAGAAGTCTCAAATTATGAGCTATGTTAAGATAAGAATTGTTCCTCAATTACTATCTCAATTAGTGAGGTTTTTAAGGCATTTTTGTGAGATTTTTCTTACCTTACAATAAGATGATAAAATTTATTGTAATACTCAGATTGAACTGACAACATCTAGCTAGAAAAGTAAACATAGTTGTGCTTCATTTTGAGAAGCAGCATTTGGTTCATTCATCCCTACATCCTTCAAAAGGGCTTACAAGGCCTTTAGTCCTGGGAGTCACAATGCAAGAAAGCAAAACAAAGCCTGTAAAACCATTCCTAAGAATTCAGCAGTGAGAAGTGTACTACAGCAGAGTTCTTTGCTGGCTCAGTCTTGGATGCAGCATGCAAATTGCATCCATGCTTTACTGTAAACTGGCAGCATAGAATGAACCACCAAGCTATACCAAGAGACATTATGCTGGCTCATGACATGTACTTAACACCCGTGCATGAGAAGTATTCATCAGGCTATGATGATTCAAATGATAACAGCAGCATCTTCTGCAACTGTGCAGAGAAGTAGATTCCTCATACAACTTCATGTTGAAAAACCCAAAATACAGATTTATTCCAAGTCATGTAAAAGGGTTTTAGGAGAATCATTAATAGTTAAAACTGATGAACAGACCGTAAGAAGATGTATGCAGAATTACTTGTTTAGAACCAAGAGCGGTTGTATCTACTACCCCACCCAACTGAGCCCTACTGTCCTCACAGCAAAACATTTCCACTATTCACAGACAAAGTGAGCTAAAGACAGATGAAAGATGTTATGTAAAGTAAATTATGCAGCCAAAGACATAACTGACCATCAGAAGACTTTTTACAAGTAATCTGTAACATTTGGAGATTAGATCCTCTGGCTTAAAACAGGTGAAAAGGATATTGATTCTTCGGTAATCTGATATAATGTAAAAATCATGAAGGTTATGTCATTCTAATGCTGCTACTGAATTAAAGCAGCAACTTCTAATAATGAAGTGTGTGTCTTGAGAAAGACAAAAAAGTGTTTAAAATGGCAGTAAACATGCTGCTTTTTATACTCAATAAATCCAGAGAACTCAAAATCTTTTTCTTACCTCAATGGCCAAGCCAAGAATCCTCCTTGTGCTTTCCAAAGACTTGAAAGAGAATTTTAAAATGAGTGCATTAATTACTTACATACACATCAGTGTCTGAAAGTCTCCTCTGCCAGTTCATTGTAGTAAGGCAATAGTATACAAAAGGTTCATTGCCTTGTCTGTATTTAATACATGCTCATAGTAGCAGCACATTAGTTTTTCTTGGTTTTCTGTCCTTGCTATTATTTTCCTTATCCCATTGGAAAGTCATAAAAGATGACATATTCAAATGAATTTTAGTTAAATAAGAAAGCCATGAAGTATCAATATGATTAACAATGCTGTAAGCAAATTCCATAATATCAGTAATCAGGGCTGGGTGATCAATACTCAAGTAAGTGACTTCAAAATCCAGTCTCATTTTTAGGAGTAGTCTTCACTCCAGTATTCACCAACTAAAGTGAAAATTTAAAACATTCAGCTATAACCTTGCAGAACCATTATCCTGGTCTGTCTTTATTTTTAGAAGTTCTCATCTTGTCAGATGAGTACCATAATCCCAGATGTCTTCCTATAATATTTACCTCATCAGTGACCTGGTTGGCCCTCAGCTGAATTTCTTCAGGTGATAGCTCATCCATGATGAGGAAATACTACTTGTAAGTAACCACGTTAAAGAGAACCTCCCTCCTGTAATGACAGACACAAAGTAAGCATCAGAATTATCCTTTCATCAGTATTTTGAGTTGAAACTAGAAGATAGTTCAAAGAATGAGTGCCTATACATTTCATTCTGTGTAGTAAAACATCTCATTAGGACTAGAAGACACTAAAATAATTATTCAGCTGATATGACCTGAGGAGCTAAAAAACACAGGAACAATCAGGATATGAAGCAGTTTTCTTTCCAAGATTTGGCTTCCTAAACATTTTGGAAAAAATTCTATTGTTAGTTAGAAACCAGGAAATATGGTCTTAAAATAACAAGCTTCTCCATGCTGGAAAGACACATTGGTTTGCCCAGCAATCTAGAAATAAGTTCATTAAGACATTTAAGTTATTAGTATAAAGTTTAAGTGTTCTTTCCATTTACAATGCAGAATTTCAATAGTCAGAAAAAGGGGGAAATGTTCTCACAGACGAAACACCACCTAAAATGATCCCAAGTAACACTCCAGAAATGGTGGTTGTTTTTGTATAGGAAATTCCTCAAATTCAAAAGGATTCACAAAGGTTTCAACAACTATGTCTGCAACTGTGGCAAAGGTTTTCTAATCTAGCTTTCTCATAATAAACACAGGGTCATAACTGCAGTCTCAACACACCATGATTTACCTTTTGCTATAAACAGAAGATATATATTTTGCCTAAAATAGAAGATGAATAAGCAATCCCATAAATAAGAGTGTTCCTATCAGAGATGTGTTTTTCAGAGCTAAGCATCTTCATATTTTGTTGGAGGAATGGTAATAAAGCCACCACTCCTAGCAATGGAAAAATAGAACTCACAGGCTATACAAGAATTTAGTAAGATAGCACATAAGCTGAGAAGAGGATATTTTTCCCCACAAAATGTTCCCCCTTAATTTTAAACTACTCCTTGATCTTTCACATGAGTAGCTTGCAATTAAGTTTACATTACCCATGGATATAATTCCAAACATCCTGCTTGATTTGATCCATTTTCCCCTACAAGATCAGTATTTTAGAACATACAAGTAATTGCTCCTAGGAGGGTAAATTTATGCAGATTTGCCCAGCTGTTACCTCACAGTTCTTCACAGGAAGTGTGTATAACTCTGATGGTGAACTGAAACCAAGACACTTAAATCCCTTACAGCTGTACTTCAAGATTTAAAGAATATTCCAGCAGGTTTGGTCTTCAGCACCTAGCATAGCCTGAGACCATGGCTCCAGGAGATTTTTCTAAAGTAGATGTCAATGCAAGATTTTTTTTTTTGTTACCATTTAAATAAAAAAAATAAAATTAAAAAAAATACATATATTCCCACATAAAGCCTCTGTTTTCAGTAGTCCAATTTCAGTGTATAATCAGTGAATTATCTCTTCATTCACAGACTTAAGACTCCTTTCATAAGACTTACTTGAGGCAGTCCCAGCTTTGAATATGGCAACTCCCTTCAAGCTGATTTGCATAGTTACGGGCCAGTAAACATGGCACAGAGAAGAAAGTACCCATTTTCACTGAATTAGATTAAGCAACCTCTCTGGGCAACCTGTTCCAGTGTTCAGTCACCTGCACAGTAAAGGAGCTTTTCCTCATATTCTGGTCAAACTTCCTGTGCATCTGTTTCTCTCCATTGCTTCTTGTCCTGTTGCTTGGCACCACTGAGCAGAACCTGGCTCCATCCTCTGACAGCTCCCTCAGATCCTGACAGACATCGATGAAGTCCCCTCTCAGGTGTCTCTTTTCAAGGCTGAACAAGTCCAGCTTCCTCAGCCCTTCCTCATAAGAGGAATACTCCACTCTCTTAATTGTCTTTGTAGACCTTTGCTGGACCCACTCCAGAATCTCCCTGTCTCTCTGTACTGAGCAGCCCAGAACTGGACACAGCACTCCAGCTGTGCCTCACCAGGGCTGAGCAGAGGGGCAGGATCACCTCCCTGCACCTGCTGGCAATCCTCTTCCTGATGCACCCAGGACACCTCTGGCCTTGGCTACAAGGGCACTGCTGGCTCAGGGACACCTTGCTGTCCACCAGAACCCCCAGGTCCCTCCCAGCAGAGCTGTTCTCCAGCAGGTCACCCCCAGCATGTGCTGGTGCCTGGGTTGTTCCTCCCCAGTGCAGGACCCTGCACTTGCCTTTGCTGGATTTCAGACAGTTCTTCCCATCTCTCCAGCCTGTTGAGGTCCCTCTGAAAGGCTGCAGAGCCCTCTGGGGCATTAGCCACTCCTCCCAGCTTTGTGTCATCAGCAAACCAGTTCCAACAGCTGACAGACAGGCTTTGTGCTCCCCTAGCTTGCTTATATCTTCCTAAATAGCTCCACTGTCAGCCAGCAAGAAATTCTATAGAAACACACAGCATTCCACTCGCTTTTACCCCAAATCAATAGCATTTGGACTTGAAACTGTTTATAAATTGGCCTAGCAATGAAGAATCCAGCTTCAAGATGTGGAGGAAAAACCCTTTTAACACAGCGGACACAGAAGGAAAAGAAGTTACTTCCAGGATTCTTCAAAGCTGAGGTATGCATGTGCTTATATTCTGATGCTCATATTTGGACACCTGTAGTGCTTTGCCTCTTATGAGATAAAACCATAATTTAAAGTGATGGCTCATATAATTACTAGGATAAATTACCTGTGTGAGTAAGCTAAGTAAAACCATGCAGAATACTTGGTTAAGAGAAAAGTTCTGACAACCTTTCATCATAGATAGATTTGCTGAACTTTTCTGATAATTTCTTGAGGTCTTATGTCACTGAAAAGTGACAGAACCTTTCTTTCTCTAGACTTCCTGGCAAGCTGACCCACCTTCACTTTTCAGACATTGCCATTAGATACATAAAACAAGACAGATTAAGATTTCCTTATTAAGACAGGCATAAGAAAGCATGCTCTTTGAATTAATTTGATTATTACGTCTGTTTAAAGTTGAATATCCAAGCCAAATGCATTAGAGTAAAAAAAAAAAAAACCCATAGCTTTATTCCTGTTAGTTTGCTGCATTGGTTTTGTAAGTACAGATACAACCTACATGGTAGCTCTGCAGAGGCCATTAGTACCTTAAGGCAGAACAGAAAAACACATTCCCCAGGCAATAAAGACTTCTCACCACACAGCAGTTTAAAACATTAAAAAAAAAAAATCACACAACACTAATTTAAAACAAACAAAACATTTCCAAAATAGGCTGTTTCTGAAGGTGTAAATACACACTCAATAGTTGCAGGCCTAATTGGAATAGCTGAACATAGCAGCTACCCTTCATGCAAGAAATCTCAAAAGAAATTTTAACAGCCCAGATGAGGCCATCTGTACTGAAATAACTCAGCTGTTCCAATAGAAGACATTATACATACGTAAGAAAAGATACTCATTTCCCCATCTTTCTGCCTAGGAATTATAAAGCTTCCTTTGAGGTATCCAGCTCTTATGCTAATGGTATATGACAAAATTATTTTATACATGAGGCATTAAGATTACCCAAAGATAAAGTATACAGAGAGAAAAAACTTCACATGGCTATGATAACATTTGTTATAATAAACTAAATGCTTACCTTAGCAGATGCTAACATTGATGCTCAATGTCTATTTTCTTTGCTTTCCTGCTCCTACCATTTAAAAAATCCTAGCCACAAAATAACCAAAGTAAAAAAAGACAAAAGCCTACAAAAATATTTTTGCTTAATTTTCTTTCTAGACTGGCAAGTCTTAAACAAGAATCTAATGTGCCTAAATACAAAGCAGTACTCCTTTAAGGAAGGATGTGATGTCAGTTTTGTTTACTTTTTGTTATCAGTTTTCTGCAGTATTTGCTCAGTTAAACACATTTCAGTACAACTCCCCTTCTGCCCCTTTCATAGGAAGGTCTGATACCTGCAGGGTATGTGAAACTAGGCTTGCTACAAATATGTATTTTCTCAAAGTAACCAGGGTCATTAAACTTTCCTACGAGGAAAAGGACTACAGCACACTCATTACCTTAACTATCACTGCCTTATAAAAAGGAAGATTCATTGAGAAACCAGAGCAGCAAGGAAATAGATGCATGGCCAGCAAATATTAAGAATATAATAATAATAAGAACAAATAAGATTTTTACTGCCACGCTTTATTTGGAAGATTGTGCAGGACAGAAAAAGTTCTTTGAAATTCCAACATAAAGCTTTAGATCTCTTCACAAGACTACTCATGTTGCACTAAGCAATCCTGCAAGTTCACCACTATAATACATATAACTAAAACACTGCTGCCCAATCCAGAGGATGAGCATTGGGGATGTATTAGGCTTAAGTTGCTTTTACCTCCTGAAAAAGAGGAAGCAAACTTATGTCTGCACAGCCTTTTTTCCACTTACCATCCATTTGGTCATGGCTCCAAAAACCCTAAAAACCTTTGAATTCACTCTCCTATGTAAAGTTGTTAGGTTGGAGATAATTGAGAAAAAGACGAAGCAAAGGTTATCGCAAAATAATAAGGGACACAACAAGCACTTTTGGGCTGATTTTATCATGGTCCATTGAAAGCATCACTGCCTTAGAGACCTTAATTTTGTTAATCAACACTCACAGAGCAGCTGAAGCATTTTAGCAAGTTCTTTGTGTAACTTGAAAAAGCTGGAAGGTGACACAGACTGATGTGAACTATGGCTAGGTCTCTATTAGCAATAGGGTGATCCCTTGAGAGTACAGTGCAAATTTTTGCTTGGGAAAATCACTGCTCACACTGCCACATTTGAAGTGGATCAGTCCCAAGCACCGAGTTCTGTCCCAACCCCAGCTACTGAACTGAGCAAACACCTGCCAAGGCAGAACTTTCAGAGTGGGAGAAGAACAAATTCAGTGTTAGGAACACCCATGGTGACCTATCTGCATTTACGTGTCCCCAGGTTTAAATATCTGCTTGTGATCAGAAAGCTACGGAAGTACCTCTTCATCCAACAGCAGTTCACTGACTGGGTTTCCTGACAATAGGCACATTAAAAACTTTGGTGGGAGGTAATAAAGCATTTGAATGAAAAGACCCTCAAGATAAAAGCATTGCTGTATGCAGGCAGCAACAACCTAATTGTCTCTGCCACTCACCTTCCCAGAGCACACCGTAAAAAATTAACATGAAATCTGTTTTTGCTGTCTCTCTCATTGGCCTAAAATATTCCACTGCACCACTAATGGTTTTTCTTACAAGTGTTTCCATTTTCATTCAGAATTACTTGCTAACTGGAAGCCAGCTCTTTTACCAACACACTCAGTTTCCAATGTACACAAGTTTCAAAAGCCATTACAACAGTGACTTTGCACAGCATTATCAAGGTTTTTTTAAATACCAGTGATCTCCTGAGATTTATAAGACACATCCATAGTAATTAAAACTATAGTAGGCAAGTAACACGATTTAAATATGCTTTTCTTCAGCACTTAGCTGAGAAGCAATTCCAATGCTTATTTGTGTCTAGGAAAAAAGAAAATGTAATTCCTTGCTTTATTGCAGTCACAGCACATTAAGGCTGTGCTGTTCAAAGTACTCAAAACCCTTACTGATCTTCATGAATTTAAATTAACTGCAGGGTGCCACAAGGCCTGATAAAGTGCTTGTTTAACTCCAATTCCACTGTCCACATCTGGACAGGGAGAGGCTAATAAAAGTGACAAGTTTTCTAAAGCCAGCAGGTCTACTGGTACCAGATCAATACTGTTTTGATTGTTGGCACTTTCACAAACCCACCCTGAATCTCTGGCTGACAAGCAGCAGTTCTGTACCTCTGATGGGCTGAATGCCTTTCAGAAATTTGTCATATATCCGTTACATTTGCTTCATATCATAAACTAGTTCCTTACTCACCACCTGAAGGTCCTCAATTTGCACCTACCCCTTTTGCTGTGAAGTTATGCTTTTAATCAATATCACAAACTTCTCTTCCTCCTTCACTGATAACTTGTAAACTGAGGGGGAGGGAGAAGGAAATAGCCTATCCAGTTAATCTAAAAGTATGATTGAGAAATACAGCTTATGCCTTCTTACCACAAAGACAGGAACTAGCTGGTGATACAACTCAGCTGTTGCAGCAACTGACTGTAAGCCAGTATCTCACAAGCTGTATTTTTAGCTGTCGGTGAATTGGTACAGCCTCAGGTGATTGTGGATGCTCTCAGTTCCTTCTATTGTAAAGGGAGCTGTTTCCTTCTCCAAAAGATGGAAGAATTCATGAAACAATATTCTTACATATATGGATGTTAAGTAAGAATTTGACCTGTGCATGCTTGCAAAGGTCAAAATTAGACAGTTTATTAGACAGCTTTGTGTTTGGTGATGGGGTTTTTTTGTTTTCTCAAAGTCTTCATATCACTAACACAGAAAAGTTTTGGTTTTTTTTTAAACCCTTCCCTAACACAAACAGCTATCCTAATTGCTAGTTAGCTGAAATTCAGCCCAGCTAATGCAGAGTCGCACAAGGTGTCAGCACCAGAATGTACTCCTCCAGATGATTATGTCTACAAGAAATGAATAAAATAAATAAAGCATATGTGGCCCTAGAGGAAGAGACCCGGGCCCTCGACCAAGACACTACTCTGCATGCTTCCTGCTTTCTCTTATCAGCTTCCTGAACACACTGCACAGAGGCGATAGCACAAAGAATAGGTGCTACCAATGCCACCTCCTCTGTGCAGTGTGTTCAGTTCTACACTCATCTCAATAACTCACTTTTGTCCCTGAAAAGGCCTCATGAAACCTCCTCCAAATCAGATACTAGCCAATACAAATTCACAGTCAAACTTTGATCCATTTATTGACAGTGATAGATTCCATTTCTCCTAGAGACCCAAACTGTGCTGTGTAACAACCTACTTCAAAAACTGCAGAGCAGAGGTCAAGCATATAGACTGGCTACTAGACCACCAGTAAGCAATAAAGTGCTCAATTAGATTAAGCAACTGATATCACAAGAGGCTTTTTCTTTGTCCCTAAATACCTTCCTACATAGCTGTTCCCTCTACAGCACAGAAACACATTTGTTTATGAAGGGGAAGTAAAGCGACACCCTTAGTTTTAAACAGTGAGCATCTAGTGTCCTTTTTCAGGAAAAAAAAAAAAAAAAAGGCAAACAGTTAGAGAAGTTACATAAAGAAATTTCCGAAGTTGCTTTAGGTCGTTTAGAGAGTCAAGTCATATGTTGACTTCACATTAAGTGAAACAGAAAGATAAAAAAAAAAAAAGGAGGAAAAAGCGAAAAATAAAGCTGACTCACCAATATATTCCCAGCAGGACCAAGGGCATTGAATCGAGACGTACAAGTGAAAGCAGCACAAAAAGCACTTCGATGCTTATTTTTTACTACATTAACTCTACAGTATCTTACAGTGTAGACTAGAGGCAGCAGGACGCAACACGTAAGTTTAAGAAAAAGCAACAAGAGGTGGGTTTTCTCCTGGACCCTACTAACAGCGCAATTCACGGGCTCTCGCCAAGCAAAAACAAAAGCCACCTGGACACAGCACTGCCGCCCCGGGTAGGGGCGAGCCCACGAGGCCTCCCCGCACACGGGGGCGGGCGCACCCACCGCTGAGGCGGGGCTCGAAGGACCCGGGCCCGGCGGCCCGGCCGCCCCATTACCCCGAGCAGCCGATACAAGACGGCAACCGCTGGGCCAGCGCGGCCGGACCGCGCCAGGCCCGCCTCGCCCCACAGAGGCCCCCGGCAGCCGTAGCCTGCCCCGCACAGAGAGCTACGCGGCACGGAGGAGGAAACGGACCGGATGAGAGAGCCTGTCACCCTACCCGGGGCACTGCAAGCTGCCAAAGCCCAACCCGTCGCACACCTACCGGCACTGCCACCGCCGCTCCCTCACGCCGGGCAGGGCCACCCCTTTAAGCTCCCATGTCCCGCCCGTCCCCGCTGCCGAGCGCCGGCCCGCGCGCGTCACCGCCGCCCCCGGAAGTGAGCCCGGCCCCACCCCGCCCTTCTACCCTCCCAATGTGGCGGCAGAGAGGAGCCGCGCCCGGCGCCTCACACGGCGGAGGGCGGGAACGCCGGCCTGTGTACACCCAGCATGGCGGCACACTTGGGCTGCTGCTCCTGCTTCCCTCCATCTAAACTACCACACTCCCCCTTGGGGCAGGCGGTGCAGGCGTGTGGGGTGTGCGGGGTGTCAGTGCCGGGTGTGGGCTGCGCGTATGGTGGCCCGCGGTCCGGCCGTGCTGACGGGAGCTGCGGCAGCAAACTGCAGTACAGAAGTGGCCCTTTTTGTATCAGTGGGGTTTTTCTGCAGTTACTACTCTCTACTAGGACGATGAGTGTTAGCCCCCTACTGTCACCAACGGAGAGAAGGAGGGCAGAAAGGAAAAGCTACTGTTTGCCATCACCGATCCCATCCTTTGTAGCTGAACTGCGCAGCCTTTCCGGAGGCATATTTCTCCTCGGGCGTAGGTAAATTCTTCCCTGAGGGTGCTGACATATCCCGTACCTGCTGTAGGCACTGTAAGCACAGCCGGTAGCCTTCACAGCATCAGGGCCTGCATCAGCTTTACGTGGCTCCTAAAATCCCTCTTCAGTGAAACTGCTGCGATCTCAAGAGCTGGGTCTTGGTTTCCTTCCTCTCTCTCAGCATCTCGGGATGAGTCAAGCCCCTGTGGATTTTGGCCTCATGAAAGATCCCAGTAAGTAAGACTTACTGCATACTGCACAGCCCGCGTCCTTCTCCTTCTGCCTTAGGAATCTCCCCTGGAGCAGATATCCCAGGCACAGCCGCCCTGGTCGGTCCGGCCCAGCGTGATATCCACGGCGTCTCGCTGCTAAGGTACCTGCTGTCTGCAGCGTCGGATTTGTAGAGCGCTAACACGTGGCACTACGCGCGTTTAAAGTGCTGCATTTACACATAACAACATTAACTTTCATTATCATTAATTGCTGGTAAATGCCCCCAGCTGGCCAGTGCCGGTGCCCTCGCCATGAAGTTCGTTCGCCTGCCGGCTGTGTACCGGCGCCCCGCCACCGCCGGGACTGCATTTCCCGGCAGGCCCCGCGGGCACGCAGGCGTGCCTCCCAGCGTGCAGCGCGGCCGCCGTTCCGCCGTTCCATTGGTGGCCTGTGCTGTGGCCCCGCCAAACGGCGCGCTGTCTTGCGGGGTGGGCCCGGTGTGGGCGCTGTGCTCGCGGCCGGTCCCGGGGCGCTGCTGGCCGGGTTCCTCGATCCCGGGGGGATGGGATGCAGGCCTGTTCTCTGGAGAGGGGTGCGATCCGTGAGTACCGGGACTGTACAGAGCAGAGGGCTTGGGGAGCGCTGTGGCGGCCGGGGGCGATGTGGGTTGCTCTGGCTCTGGCGGAGTGAGCGGCCTATGGAGGGCAGCAGGGCCAGCCTGGCCTGGAGGGGCTGCGGCAGCGGACGTCTCGCCTTGGGGCGGGCATGCGCTTTGCTTTGCCTTGTGAGCATCCCCTGTTGCTGTTGTGATCCCTGGTGTTTGGTGCCCTGCTTCTAGAGCAGCTTCCTTAGAGCGGAGGACTCTGTCCAGGTGTGTAGCTGCCCTGCTGCCTCTTCATACTTGCCAGAAGTGTTTCTGAGAACGAAGTGTGACTGAGTACAGAGTTACTTAGTTGCCTTATAAGCAAATATCTGAAAATGTGTTGTAGTGAAAGCATGTATGAGTTCAGTGATAAATATCTGGTATCTTAAAAGGAGTGGGACTGACAGCATGAAACAAGTCATAATAGTATGTTGAAATATGGGGTGTTTGAAAGCAATCATTTATCATTACACACAGGGTAGTTGAAATCCAAACATATTAGCAACTCTTTGGGGATGCATATGAATGTCAACTCATAAAAGTTTATGAAACGTTGGATTCAAGTGGCAATGATGATTAAAGTTCATATTTCAGTATACTTCGTTGATGGAGATTTGGTAAAAGTCTTCTCATGCAAGTAAAAAAAAACTTTGCTTTTTCACCTTTCTTCCTACACCTGATGGAAGTGCAACTTTAAAGAACAGATAGTGGTGTGATAGCTTTAAAGAACTGAAGTGGTGTGACCTGAGAGAGAAGAGGATTGAGAATTTGTGAACTTTGTTCTCAACATGAGTTTCCAGGCTTGCATTTCCTATAGATCTGCTGCTTATTGCTGTTCTTCAGTTATTTGCTGCTTATTTCAGAAAAACCTCAATTGCTGTATTCAACTAATTGGCTGTTTTGCTGAACTGACAGATCCTGGCCTAAAAAAACACCCACAAACACTTAAGCCTTCCAGAAATTTGATTAATAGCTTTGCTGATGTTTAGAAGCTTATTTCCATTAGTACCACAGTATTTGGGATTACTATTGCAGGCTCTAAGGGCCAGTGCAATGTGTCTCTAACTTTTTACCATGGAAAATAGATTTCTAACCTGAAGTTCCTCCTGTGAAAAGCAGCTGAATTATGTTTTTGGGTTCTTTTTAAAGTCCTTGCTTGACTTCAGGTGAACTGGCAGTGCAAGGCAGCTGCACTTGCACTGCTTTGTGTGTTCCACTAATGATTGATTTTTGTATATAAAGTTAGCGGGATAGGTGCTATACTCTGGTAATTTCAATTTGGAACAAGACATTGGTTTTACCCAACTTGTGTTTGTGTGTTACCTAAGTCACTTTCATCACTGTGACCAAACTTCAGGTAGCTTCTATTCCCTATGTCCAAAAATGTTCCACATTTGAAGAGATGTCAGCTAAAGACATCTTAACTCCTTCAGGGCTGTGACTCCAATACAGAGTAACAGCAGTCACTGTCCTCTAAATGTGTGCCTAAATTGTGTACAGAGATACTACAGCCTGTAGTATCTAGGTAAAAGGGAAATGTTTTTCTATCAATTTGCTTTCTACCTTATCTTGTAAAGAAAAAAATTCATAAGCTATCCAGAATAAAATTTAAATTTGTTCAGAATCAAATTTAAACTGTGAAAGCTCTTTTTAATGTCTGGTAATCCTCTTCTCTGAACTCTGCCACCAGATGGTGTCATAAGATTTGAGGTGTTATCTGACTCCAACTGATTCTTACAAATTAAGAGGATACTATACCGTACAAGTAATTTCTTTGTTTTTATAAAACTGTGTTTTATATTTGTAATGTAGGGTTTTGGAGTTTCTTTTATCAAGTCAAAGAAACTTTTTTTTTTACTTATCAAGTAAAATACTATTTTACATTCTGGTACTGTTGTGGTAGAGCTGTTGGTGTTCAGCCCTGGGACAAACTGCATTACAGAGATATGATAATTTAGGCAGAGCCCTATATTTCTATTACCTGGTCATTAATGACTACTGTCATAATGTTTGAAATCCTTAACTTGGGTTTTCCTGGCATAAATGCTCTTTATACTGAAGTGTGACTTGAGTACCTTGGTTTGAGTGCTTCAAATCACTCTCCAGTGATTCTTCATACTCTGTAATGACACTGTAAATAGAAGAAGCCAAATTACTTACTGAATGCTCTCCCTGCTCGTTCTCTGTTGTCTGTACAGATCTTTCTTGGGGAGCCTGAGTTGTTCTGACAAGGCCAGGTACCTGCTTCTGTGGAACTACAATAGATGGGATGTATAGAGTAATCTGTTTTGATGTGGCTTTTGAGTCCTTGTTCTTAACTTATTATCAGTGAAAGAGATGTCATACCTGTTAAGGATATTGTGAGCTTAAAGAGCCTAGGAAGGGGAAAAAATGATACAATTAAATGTTACAGAAATAAGTGTAAAATTAAGTGTTGGGTCTTTCTGTCATAAGGGTCTGTATAGTGAAGACCCTTTATAAAGTGACTCAAGGTTACCAGAATTAGCTGATGTAAATTCTTTTGTAAGTCACAGAAATATTTAAATTATTAGATTTAAATATTTATAGGTAATATTTAATTAGGTTGTTTTACCCACTTCTTTTGGATCACTGTGCTGCTTCTTAGTGAGACTTTGTCTCAGTCATTATCAAATATGTTTGAGGCTGTAATAGTAGTAGGGATACACTGACAATTCCCTTCTCCTAAGGGTGCTAATAGGGATCTTAGCTGGAGTATTATGTCCAGTTTAGAGCAAATATTTTAAAGTGCTTTGGGCAGTTTGGAAAGGGGAATAGCTATTTTAATAAGCCCAGGAAATGTTTGATGTTTGAGGAAAACATCTGAAGAAAACAAAACTTGCATATGCCTTAAACCAAATAGGGAGTGTGGGAGAAAACAGAAGCTTTCCAGGTATGTGGATTTTAGGTGTTTTAAATGACAGTATACAGCAATAATGCTGAACTACTCTCCATTCCAATTTGGACAGAATATATTCCTGAATCTTCTGGTGTGTGAAAAGCTCTCATGAATAAGGTAGCAATAAGGCATTTAGTTTCACTAGGGAGAAATTATCATCTTGATTTACAGCAAGGAAAACTTCCTTTGAATATTAGGAAATTATTAGTATTGCCTATGTATAGGAGTTGGAAAGATGCAATTTGGTTGTGGCTTAAAGTGTAAATGTTCTTCTGGTCTGTGCCCTCATTTACATGAAATAAAAACAGAAGTCAATGAAAACTCAGTGTTCCTGCCAGGTGTTTTGTGCATGTGCTGGTCTGTTTAAGCTGTTTCTCTGTGGTGTCTTTATCTCCAGCAAACTTTCCCTGTATATTGTAAAAATCCCAGCCATTCTCATGGGATAGTGTTCAAACAGTTTCTGCTAGATTTTTTTCTAGGCCAGTTAGTGAAGTAAATTTTATTGCTTTTAACAGGAGCCGAAAGAACTTTGATCTGTGAAATATCTCTTCTTTCCTGGCTTGATGTCAAAACAGTTGAGCACTTGTCTGCTCAGTTAAAACATTTGCTGTGTAGTGGCTCTGCTTCAGTGCTCAGGAGTCTAGACTGCCCTTAGTTTGTCACATGGATAAAATTAAATCTTGGAAAGCGGGGAGAAATTTACCTTAAAAGCTTTACTTCTGGTACAAGTATTTTAACTTCTGGAGTGTAATGTAGTTTTCTCCTTTGCCCTGTAAAAATAATAAACCAACTACAAAGCAGTTTGTGCAGTGCCTGACAGTGTGCTGCAGGAGAATCATGCTGTTAGTCATGACTTTAGTAAGTCCTTAAGTTTTTATTTGTTGCCTGGGTTAGGTTGCACAGATCAACATCTCAGAAGGAAAGTTAACGCCTCACACGTGTCCAGAAGGAGGGTTAAGGTAATTAGTAGAAGTTAAGGTCTAGTGGGTATATGTGGTGAATTCACATGCTTCAGGGGGCAATGAATCTTGGAAGGGAAGATAGGCTGTGAATGCTGGTGCTTTTTACCATGTAAATTCTGCTGGAGGTGATGAAATTGGAGCATAGGCCTGTGTATTATTACTATTCTAGAATTCAGCTGCTGTGTGTGCAATTGGTTGCCACAGGACAGAAGTTAGTAAAGCACCAAGGAGTGACATCTCCACAAGGAGCTGAGCATGTGCTGAGCATGTTGCTGCAGAACATTCTGCATAGTAAATTTGTAGCCTCCTGTTGTCCTCAAGTGTTGAGTTTCCACTGCTCTCTGTAGGGACATGCAGCATTTAGGCAGGCCTTTAGACAGGCCAGCACTGCTGATCTTTTTGAAGCCTCCTGAGGATTTCTAGGCAGCTGGAATGCCAGGCTGCACACCCTACTCCATGGCACTTGTGGCTTTATATAGTCACAGTTCAGCCACTAATCTGTAGCAGATTATCCAGTAAGGTTGAATAACTGTGGACAAATGGATGTTGTAGCAGGAAGTAGTCTAATGCCTAATTTTCTTTGTAGACTATTTTCAGTTGTGAGGAACGTTCTCCAAAATCTCTGTAGCAGACTTGCTTAGTTTAATTAAAACTGTGTGGTGTTTCCAAGCTCTACAGGTGCAGGCTGTGGGCAAGTTGTGTTTACATTGCATAGTTGTAAAATGCATCCCTTCCCTTTAAAACAAAGAAATAAATCACCCATAGAACAGTTAGATTCCCTCAAAATAAGAAGTTTTTGTAATATCTCATTTGTTGCAAAGGCTTTACATTTTGCTCTTAACATGTTCTTTTTATATGGTGGTGGGGTCTCTTTGGCGAAATCTTATCTTTGCTTGCAGTTCGCTCGTTTTTTAGAGTAGTTCATCTTCCTTTTCAAGTCCCTTAAAAAGTGATTTTCTATGTTATGCAGTAAGTTAATGATTTGAAAAGCACAAGGTGTTAAAGCTGATAAAAGCTGGAAGGTTGTTAAAGTATGGTGAGTTTTTTAAAAAAAAAAAATTCAAAATTGCCTGCATTTATCTAGAGAGAGTTCTGTTTCTGAAGTTTCTTAATGAAGAGTGGAAGTTTTGAGATTGAACAGACCAGCATATGATGAGATGAAATGCATGGCTCTAAAGCTGTCTGGTTCTTGTTGATTTTGCATTATGACTGAGGAGATACCTTTGATTTACTAGGTTATTCAAGCTACATAATGGAAGTTCTTTTACGGTAAAATTGAAGTACTTAATTAAAGTGATCCATGGGGTTTATAGGTTTAGCAGCATTTGGGAGAAAGCTAAGGATGATGGGAAGGTTTATATCTATGTAAGACAGTAAGTCAAGAGGTGATCTGAAAATAGAATGTGTGTCTGTGTTCTTCCAGTCCCTGTAACAGCTACCAAATCTCTTTATTTCTGAGTCCATGCCTCCAAGGGCTTCTCTCTGTAGAGATGAAAGTTTCCCTTTTCATAGTGACATCCAATAGCATTTGAATTCTATTAGTATTTTTAGTACTCTGTCATAAGTAATGCCCAGCTGATTGGGCAGTTTGCCGAAAACTCTTCCTGTAATCGTGTATAGTTACTATATGTTTTAATTAGCCAAAACAGGTGTAATGTTAGCTCTGCTGGTGGAAGCTTTTTAATGTTCTGTGCTAACTGGCCTGCTTTTCCTGATTTAAGTCCTATGCTACTTTCAGCCCGGCACAGAACAAATTCTGTAAATACTTGGGTAATCTTGAATGAGATCTTGAGCACATGTAGGGTATTACTCTGCTAAACTACAAAGTAGTGCCAGTGAAGAATGTTCAGGGAGTACAGAATATTTTAATGCAAAAGGAAGTGTCTGAAGTTGGTGCAAGGATTAGCAGCCTTGCTTCCCATGAGTTCTTCCATATTAATTGCATCAAACCAGCTTTACTATGTTGGATAGGCATCTAAACACTTGTCACTTGTGTGTGATCATTAATAATTCCTTTTGATCTGTTGCAGCTGCATAGATCTGTGTATAAACAGTATATTGATGATGTGCTACTATACTCACCTAATAACTCACTAGAGAATCAGGAGTCTGCAATATCTCATTTTTTGTCTCTACTTGTAGTAGCTTAAACTTTCCTTAACTGCTATCTCAGCTGAACTATGTTTTTTTAAAAAGTTATAATCTTTATAAATGCTTTCAGAATAATTTGTTGCGAAAGATAGTATTTCTGTATCCTGACCTTCCATAAGGGGAGGTGCTTTTGCATGGACATTATTGATACCATATGAATTTATATGCAGGCTGGTGCAAAGTTTTGAATAATTTTATACCTTTGTTGGGGGTTATTTGTCAAAATAAACAGCTGCTACTAATGATTCAAGTATATCAGGTGCCCATGTGATGTAGCTAAAAAATGCATATTTAAACACTACCAGGTATCTCAGGGAGATCAAGACTGGTGGTTAGAGAACACAAGATGACTGAATCTCCTGTTGTGTTATAATTGTATTTGTTTCAGTATGGTGGTGTGGATTTTTTTTTAGGGAAGAAAACTCTATTGTCTAATGGTGAAAGTGCCATTACAACTCTGTTTCTTCCCTTTTAACACAGACAGATGCTGGCCTTACATGTAAATGGACATGCAAAACTGTAGGGAAAGAGTTCCTTGTCAAAGAATTACATTTTGGACTTAAAGGGTTGTGGTTTTACTTGCTGATTTTTGTTTACAGCTGGACAGAACAACTGAATATCAAAGCTGCTTTGACTCTAGATGATTTGGATTTGGTAAAAACCCTGTTCCTTCCCTTTGCTCACATCTTCTAGTCAGTACCAGATTTGAAGGTTTTGGTGCCCCTGATAAAGAACGTTGATGTTGAATAAATAGAATTAACTTTGTAGGGAACTCATAGGGAACCAGTTGTGAAGAAGAGTTCTTGAAGAAAGCTCTTGCAGGTGAAGTTTGATCTATTAGCTAAGTTAGCTCTGAAATTGCCTTATATAAGATAGCAAAACTTTAAAGGATTTATATTTTTCTGTGCAGATACAAAAATGCCAAATATTAAGAAAATACATTTGTTTCCAGTTTAGTGTGAGGAGCTACCTCTGCCAAGTCAATAAAAAATTACAATAATGCTCAATCATTCTGCATTTTAGTGTCTTTTAAGAGAAAGAAAAGTACAAAGATTATACCCTGTTTTTAAACAGACATACCTGGTTATGCATTATAACCTAGACTCTAGTTTCATTGTACTCCTTACGAGCTAAACATATGATAAAATACATATGACATTTAATTTGACCTGCTACTGCTTTCATTTGCATATATGCAAGTCTTAAGTAGATTAGTGTTAAAATGCTGTCTGTTAGTGTATTTCAGTACATACATATGTGTACTTCTTACAGAGACTAATGAGAAAAAATACTGAATTTAAATCACTTCAGGTTTTATTTTATGGTAGGTAAATGGATTGATAAAACTTGAAGACAAGTGGTCTTTGATGTCGTGAATGGCCTCTGTTTCATTTTCCTAGGGCCTTAAATATCTTCCTTGAGCGGCCCTGTGTACTAAAACAAAGATCTGAGTTTGCCCTGCTTGGTTTTCCCAATTCCTTATCTCCCTGTCATCATCCCAGTGAAAAGTGTTCTGTTAATCTGATTTGAGTAGCTAAGAGGATTCCTACACATCTCTGGCTGTTGAATGAGTACTATGTCTTGGATGAGAAGGACCAAAATGGAAGAAAGGGAAAGCTACTTTTTATTATAGGTGTTTTAGATGACTGTTTAAAACTACCTTATCTTTTTTTTGAAGAATACTGGCTATGCATGAGAGGCATGTATTCTCTTAAGTTCAACACAATAGTTTTCATGAACAGTAACTTTGCTTACTTTATTTAGTAAAATAAATTAATAAAACAAGTAATCCTGAATGTTGGTTATTTTAAAATTGTTTTTATTTGCAGGTATGGGATAAGATATTTCCAGAGTAATAAGCATGGTTCAGCAACGAAAATGTGCATTATGTCACATTGTGTACAACTCAAAAAAGGTAATTAATGCTTACATGTATCAGTAGATATTAATACGAAATATGAATGAGAATGCTTCCATTTTAAAATTGTGCAAAGTACAATTTCCCTTTACCAGGTATATATTGCCTGTCTCAAAGCAAAGAATATATTTGCTTGTGCTTTGGAGTATCTTTCTTGAAGTGAGCTGTGCAGAGTGCTTGGTTCTGAATGTTAAAAATAGTGAGGTCTTACAGGTTTCTTATTTTATTTTGTAAAGATACTAAAGTGAAAAACACATTTGGCTGTAAATTGTGATTTACATTAATGGGAAGAATACTGCAATACACAATTTTTCAAATTCCTTTTGGGAGGTCTGTGTTTCCATATGGAAGAGCCAAATGGAATTGAGTAGCACAGCATGTGTTTCATTAATGTGTCAGTTTGGTGTCCATGTTCTGTGTGCTGTGTATTTATGCAAAATCAGCACTGAAACTGAGTGTTTCCTGATGGATTTTTGTGTATTGCTTAGCTGCATGGCATGTGGAAATGTGGCAAATGCCAGTGTTTTAATTCACTCAACTCATCAAGATTGAAGATGTTCCTTTCCCTTTGCAGATAGGTTTTCAAGGACTAGCGAGGATAGTGATTAGTATCTAGTCTTTGAAGATTTCCAAACACTTTGGGTCATACACCAAAGACAGTTAAATCACCTGGACTACTTCCTTTTGCTGAGTGATGAATGTTCTTTCTCTTCCGCCAGCTCTGTTTCAATAGTAAATAATGATAAAAGTGCTGCTGTTCATGGATCAGGGTTGCTGTAAACAACAAACTGACACGTTCATCTCAGTTTCTGAAGTGTCTGGCCAAGTAAAATAATATGTGATGGTGAATTTACAGCTGTCCTATAATACAAATGCAGAGCAACTACTCAGATTGCACAGAAAAACTGTTTTAAGTACTGTGATTCTGAAGAGTGGTCTTAATGAGACTTAATTAAAATGATTCTCAACAGTGAAAAATCACTATAATAAACTGTGCTACATGCACTGCTATTTGACTTTTCCCTGGAATTATGCTTCCATTGTGTTGAGCTTTAATGACTCATGTATATTCATCTTGGGAAAGGTAGCATAACTTCCTGCAGGTGTGCCTACTTGTGTTTTCATAGTCACAGAAACAGGAATGGTGACTGCTACAGCCCTGCAGGAGTACAAGGAGTACACCCTTGTGCAAGGCAGGAGAATTCTCAAAGTGAGCTTTTCAGACATGATATAGCATATTATTTTGTTTTGACCAATTTTATTTTTTCTCCTCGTGTTGAAGGAGATGGAAGAACACATGAGAAGCATGCTTCACCACAGAGAACTGGAAAACCTGAAGGGAAGGTATGAGAACAATCTTGCATCCTTTTTCCCTGTGCCATTTTGGATGTCACTTTCTGGAAGAACTCCTGACCTATTTCCCATACAAGCTGAATTGCACAATTTATATTTACGTTTCATTTTAGTAGCATGCCTTGTCATACAGCTGGCAATGAACGTGTTCTCGTGAAACTCAGGAGACAAACGATGTGGAAGAAACCTCACCTGCATTGCTTTGACTGCAGTGAAATAAAATTACTTCATTCTTGGCAGTTTCACGCTTGGTTCTTTTATTTTTTTGCAAGCACTAGATTTCTGCCTCTGTCAGAATTAGGAACAGTGGTATTTCTCTTTTTAAATTTTTTTGAGTTTTTTTAAAGTTTTCAGTGGTGTAAAAACAGTTGTTGATCTTTTGAAACACTGTAAGAATGATACATGCTGGAGTGATTGTCATTTGCCACCATTGTTCAGTTGCTGGATTAAGAGACCTAACCATGCTGAATGGTGTTTTCTTTAAGGTTTCCTTGCTTTATTTGAAATCTTTGGAAAGGAGAGAGGGGAAGTTAAGGGATATTCAAATATCATGCTAATAATAGAGAATTAGGTTGCAACCAGAGTACACGAAAAAGTGAGTTCAAGTGTATGGATTTTGAGGTAGCCATAGACATCAGATGCTGTCAAATATTTGAATATTTGATCTACAAATTAATTTATAATCATCTTTCAGCACAAAACTTTAACTAATGACAAATCTGTTTTAGACATCTTTTAAAGGACTAAAACTAATCCTCTTTCCACTCTTTGGGGTGTGGGAGGATTCATTTTGTCAAGGCATCCATCTTACACCCAGGGAAAAAAGCCAGAATGCGCTCTGCACTAGAAACTTACTTTTTGCTTCTGGTCAGCTGACTTGTGGAGCACTTCTGTTCTGGACTGTTCTTCTGACAATGATTCTGAAATTTCACTTATTTTGACATAATATTTTTTGCCATCTACATTTAATTTTTTGTTTTAGTTTAGTTATGGCTCTGGAAAGTAACACTAATTTCTAGAATTTATATATTGTGTCTGAAGTGGCTTGCAAATGATTGGTCAATTTTTGGTTTTCCTTTTCCATAGGACTGATGTTAAGTTAAATTTCTTCATCATTGCATTTATTACTAATGTAACTATCTGTCTTTGTTACTCTTGCAGAAGAATGCATGGAAGATGCTTGTTCTCAAAATAATGAACTTAATTTTTCACTGTGCAACAGCAGCGTTGTTCTCTCTCTTGTGCCCCTTTTTATTCCCATTTAAATTTAATTAGAAGTTCTTTAGGAGACTTTTACAACCATGTACTTCAAGAAGAAAATGCGAAGCTCATGGGTGTGGCTGAATTGTGTAACAGAGGATAATACCATTAAAGTGTATAGAGTATCAACATACTACCTTGAAATTTATTATCCAACTAGCAGTCACTTTTCAGACTTCTGTATGGAAGACGAGGTAAAGGAAACACACATTGATTCACACTTTTTCCCTTTTGAAGTTAGCTTATCAATCTCAAGGGTTAGAATAATTTTGTGGAAGCATTTTAAGACTATTCTCCTGTCTCGAAGCCTTAGCCTTTGTGATGTATAAAGAGAACTGGATGCCAGGTACAAAGCTGTAGCATATTTGGATTTTGTTTGTTTTTAGTTAAAAGTGAAATAGTGCTTCTGTTACAAGGGACATTGAATCTACAGTCTGAAGTACACATGCAGTAAATAAAGCTCTTGGATGCTTTTATACTGAGAACATTTTTGTCGTGTTTACCTCAAACTTCTTTTGGCTGTCTTGTTGAACAACTAAGATTGTGTTGTGTTCTTGTATGGTAGGGGAATGTGTAGACATGATCAGTGTGTGTCATGGACTGTGCTAGTTCTGGATGGCATTAACGGGCTTAGGAAAAGTGTAGAACTGAAGGAAATCTAAGTTTTCCCAAGCGTAGCTATCTGAACTCCTAGCCAGTTTATCTTCAATTAAAGCAGTTAAAAAAAAAAAAAAAGGTGGGTTTTTTTTTTCTTTAGGCTCTTAGAGATTAAGAGCAGGTCAGAGAAGTCTTGTCTTTTCAGACTTTCAGTTGGTACAAGAACCACAGCTTTGTAATTAGTAACTTGCAAGTTAGATGTGATAGAAACACGTTCTTTGTCCTCAGTCCAGCTGTTAACTCACTGGCTTTGTCCAAAGTAAATATAACTTTGCATTTACTTAGTTTATAAATGAGTATGGTAAAAGTTTTGTGAAAGAATTGAAACATAGGTCTTATGAGGGATGTGGATTGTTCTTTAAAGCATAATTATTACCACACTAGAACCATTGGGCTGTGTTTCTCATTGAGAATCCTTATGAGTGAAGTGGAATGTTATGTAAAAAGAACATCTTTTTCGGTGAGAAGCCAACTTTCTATTTGCAGTTTGCCTTGTGTGATGACCCAAGTTAAAAATAAGTCCTATTAGCTATGCACAGCTGTGCCATTTATGAGTGTGAAGAGGATTCTTCCAATGACATTAATAAAGTATACTGGTTTGGTTACCTTTATTGCATTAATAAGATGGCCCAAAGCACAGTTTATAGGATATGGGCTTTGAATATTTATTAGCAAGTGTGAAGTGTACAAAATTAAGTACACTTAGTTGTGGAAAGTACAGGCTAAATTTGGAAGCTACTAACATCATAAATGAAATTTATCTTAATGTTTAATCTGAAATTAGCTAGGCTGCAACATACAGAATAATTAAACATAAAAATTCTGATTTTTAATACTTAGGCTGTTTAAAATAAAGCCATCACTAGGTGTATCTGAATGACTGCATTAATTAAATATCTCAACTAGTAGGGACAACCACTGATATCCAGGATAAATAAAACATAGCTGATGACACTTGATTGACCACTCCAATAAGGCTATTGCCTTAATACCTTGAGTGAATGTACATATTTTGATCTTTCATTTTACTCATTTTATTTTTAACTGTTCACTAAAAAAACAAGGATTCATGTTTGTCTTTTTCCTCTATGGATTCCATTTTCTTAACACTAGTCATGAACTAACTGTGTGTCATATTGCGATGCTTATGTTCTAAGACCTTGGTATCAAGTACTCCATGGGGGCATACAGATCTGCTTTTATAAATTAACTGGCAGAATTGAAAGAAGCATTGTGGAGGCAGTCAGTGAGTCCTGTCTTGGTCCTGCTCAGTTATTAGCAGTGGAGTATATTCTGATTAATTTTTTTCTAGGGTTTTTTTTTTTTTTAATCTGGTGAATATATTTTCTGTGTTTAGGAAGTTAATAATGTACTTCTTTAACACTGGAGTATTGGAAGGATTTGTCAGAAGAAAAATTGTTGTGGTTTTAGAAATCTGAATTTCTTAAAAAGAAAAAAAAACTTCAAGTCTTGTAACCTTAGTCCAGTAACATGAGTAAAACCATTTGCCTGGTACAGCTGTCAACTTTCTCTATATTTTGTAAGATAAGTCCTCTAAAGTAGAAAGCAGACCTCATGCACACTTGAACCAAATAAAGTACAGTGAACTAAAGACACCCTCCCATCGCTCACTGTGCTGTGGAGTCTTTGGATTCCAGGCAGCAGTCTCAGCTGTCCCAGTTTAGGTTATGTTGTATCAGGATTGGCTGTATCCATGTACTGCCTCTTCCCTTTTCTAAATTTCACTGGGGGAAGGCTCAGGGCAGGGATTAAATGTAGAAGCTGTCACCAGGTTTCCCCAGTGCAGCTGGCAGCATGGATGGGCTTCAGAGCTCCTGCTAGCTCTGGAAGCCTTTCATTCTGCCTCCTCGCTCACTATGTTTCCTCTGAATAGATTTTGAGTACAACAATTCAAGAAGAATTCCTCCTCCCAGTTAACACATCTTTATTACCAAGTCTCTTACCTCTTGATTGTTGGAAAAAAATCTTGTAAAAGCTGACCATCAAAAAACTAAACCTTGAAAGAAAAAAGCCAGAGACTTCAAATAATTTGAATATACTGAGCAAAACCTAGTTGCCTTGAACTCAAGCACATTCAGAGGAAACAAAGTAAGACCACAGCCACCTGCCATGCCAGTTGGCAGAGTTGAAAGTCCACCCTCTGCCTCTCTTCCTAGGGATAGCAGCCATGAATGCCGGGTGTGCAGGGTGACACTGGTGGGTTTGTCAGCATATGCCAAACACATCTCCAGTCAGCTGCACAAAGACAACATTAATGCCCATGACAGAAAAGAGGATGAGAAAGAAGAGGCAGAAGAAGAATACCTTGACAAAGAACTCACTCAACTAATCAAGCAAAAGAAGGAACGGAACCGGTGAGTTTTTCTTTCTCCACTTCGGTCATAGAACTGCTTTTAACACAATGAGGGTGCACTCCTGGGGCTTAGGTGCTCATGAAATGTCAGCTGCCTGTAGCCAGTGTACTTGTTATGAGAACAATCCAAGAGACTTGTGTGGATATCATAGTTTTGACATATAAACATAATTCTGCTGAATCTTCCTGTCCCGTTCTTCTCCTCCTAGTAAGGAAATACAGTGATTTTCCATTATGGGTAAAAACAGTCTTGTGTTTTGAGAATCCTAATGTTTTTATTTTAATATTTGATACCTTTTTAACTGAAGGCTTAATAAATGGACAGTAGTGCTAATATTGTTTATGGTGGAGGTTGTCTATAGGAACCTGACCTTTAAGAAACTGCTGCTGAACATGTTTGTTTTATAAAATGAATTGGATTATTCTGTAAATGTCACACTGAAATCCCCTAATCTTGAATGAAATTTCTTACCACTTTTACCTTGCTGCTTACCATTAGCTAAACATAGTTCCAGTGGCTTACTATGAAATAGAAGACCATAAGTATTGTCTTTTATTTTACATGAAAATCTGCACATGAGCATTGCTTGTGTGATGTTCCAGTTGGGAGTATATTATTAGAATAGATGTCTAGTGACGATACTAAAGGGGCATATAATTTTTAAAACAAGCTCTTGCTTTCTGTGGCTAGAAATTTGAATTCGTGTTTTTAGATGTTGAAATCTGTGGAGATTATTAAGTTTTGACATCACTGTCATGCTAGTGTGTCCCTACACTGCGCAGTGGTAATGTTTTCATACTGGTTAATGTAGGTAGCAAAAATGTCACTTATTCTTTTTGTTTTATGGAAGAAGAGTGATGTTGTCAGTGCAGTGTTGTTCTGAGGCAAGTAAAACCATATAAAATCTCTGTAGAGTGCTGGTTTGGAGGAGGAAAAGCAGAAAGTACAAGGATTAAGTTACTAATCCAGCAAAATTGTTTCCGTTAGATCATAATCTGGTTGAGTCAGCTCTTAGAATTTACTGTATCACTTAGATGTTTTTTTTAAATTCTTGTCTTAGAGGTCAGATTATTTTGCACATGAGACTGTTTTCCATTAGAGAGTAGTTATTAATGAATATTTTAGCAGAACTGGTATGTATCAAAAACAAAGGGTAATACAGTATGAATTTTCAGTTTACTCAAATCAATTGGTTTTGGGTAGTAGTGTAAAAGTTTACTGTCTTTCTTGTCCAGGGATCTAGAATGGATGCATTTCTGTGATCAGTTTCTGGAAAAAACTTTTAATGAAAACTCTTAATTTTGTTGGATAAATACTTAGAATATTTAGTCTGCTGACCCTGGGAATAGCTGTAGCTGTTAAGAGAGCATTTATCTTTAAATGTACATGTGATAGTTTGCCACGTGTTTGTGGGAAGTTGCCAAGGAAGAGTGCTATCCAAAGGGCAGTCGATAGTGCTGCTGGGAGGCTCATACAGACTGAGCATTGCACACTGTGGACTGTTCCAGTCCCTTGATTAAAAGAAGACAAATCACTTTTGTATCTGAGATACATCTTCTGTGGATGCTTTACATCTTTGTTTTAATTTAACCTTTATAAATGGAGTCATCACATCAGTTATTATCCAGTAAGGATAATAATGGGGTTTTCAGCCTAACTTTCCTTTGTTTTGTATCAGTTCACTCTAGTTACACCACGTAACACCAGCAGAATAGTCTTCAGAAAAAATAATTATCTCACTACTAAGTTTTCTATCTACTAAGATCAAATTACAAAGATTATATAACATAAAGAAGCTATATTTTTATTAGTTTCTTATTAGTCCAGTAGTAAATAAAAAGGAATATTATCTTTCAAGTTAGAGACAAGTATTTGAGAATTAATCTATTGAACTGTCCCTGCACTAAATTAGTTGTTCTTATAAGAGAAACTTTGAAATTATCATCTTTAAGTAAAGGTACATTAGTTTTGAAAGTCAAACATTACTGAAGCTTGAACAGCAAAGCTGCTAAAAAAGAATCTTGTTTATTTTTATAATAAATAACTTAAAAATGTATTTTCTTCCCAGTGCAAATAAAATTCATGAAGCTTGTGGACTGTTGGGTTTTAGTAGAATAGCATCAGAATTTAGACTTTTCTCAATTCTTTTGTAGGCAAACTGAACCAAGTTGTGCAAACAAAGAATTAGAATGTGATGATAGGAGATCACAGAGATTGCGAGAAGAAAGAGCTGCATACAAAGAAAGAGAAGCTTATGATCAATCATCTTGGCATCATCATAGTGCATCACAAAGGGACTGGAAGTGGGAAAAAGATGATTATGTTAGTCCTAGACAAGGCAAATTTTCACACTCTCAGAGGAACCTTAATATAAATAAACATTCAGGAGGTGCAAGGGGGCGCTCTGGGTGGCACCAGAATGTTTCAGGAAGCCCTTCAAATCGACATAACTGTGGGAATTCTGGAAATGCTTGGCATCTAAGTGGGCGGGGAGGAGGAACCTCAAATTGGCATCATGGTGCCAGGGAAAGAAATTCTGCTTGGCACTCAGAAGAAACAGGTCATTTTTCTAGCTGGAATTCCAAGAGTTATGGAGGAAACTGGAAATCAAGTTCTCGTGGTGCAAATGGCTGGAATTTTGGAAGCTCGGGAGATTCGTATTCACCAGAGCCAAGTATATACAGTAAGGAAAGGTACACATGGCAGCGGCCAGAGAAAGGTGATGTTCTGCCATACAGAAATCGAAGGAATAGGGATGACTCTCTGGATTTTACTAGTGATAAGCTCGCTGCTGAAGGGGGATTGGATTTTAGTCTATTGAAACAGCTAGAAAGCAAAACTTCAAGAGCTAGTGGAAAAAGTGTCAGTCCTTCCAGAGATAAAACATATCGCTGGACTCCCTACCCATCCCAGAAAACTGCAGAACAACAAGCACGGTCTGAAGATAATTCAAAAACTTTGGATAAAATGGATTCTGTACTTACGCCTCGTACTGATTCATCAGTGAAAGAAAAAACTGGTGAAGCCAATGTTAGCCTTTCAAAACTTCAAGAACATGAAGCATCTTCCCCTTCTTTTGGAACCTCAGATAAGCCTGATTCTTGCAAGGTTGTAAAAGACTGTTCCAGTGGTGAAAAGCCTGACAAAGATGATAGCAGAAGTAATAGGATGCCATCAGTGAAATCCCCTCTACTGAATATCACAGATATGAAGTTATCCTTTTCAAAGCAAGACACAAACAGTCTCTTAAAAAATGTCAGGCTTTTATTATCATCAACTAGTAGTGAAGAACAGAATCATTTGAATGCAGTGAACTTGGAAACAAACAGTTTCTCCTCTTATTCATCAAAACTGCATGGTGCTTGTGTTGGTAACTTACAAGACAACAAAGGTGTGCTTGGTAACAATCTTGGAGATCCTGTTAATCACTTAAGTGAAGCAGAACAAAATCCCAAAGGTGTTCAGTCCAACCATTCCTTGCAAAATGCACCTTTAAGTTCTTGCAAAGATACAAGTGACCAGAATAGGAGAGAAACTGGGAAAGCATTGCCAAAGAAGGAGTTCAAAATAGATTCGTTAGGAGATGTGAGTGGTGATGATTTAATGGGAAGTGAGAAGTCAGAAGCAAGTGTTGCAAAGCTGGATTCTTCTGTTAGTTCTTGCTTACCCTGTGATGCTCCTGATGGTAAAACTATCACCTCTGAAAAGGAAGGTTATAAAAAAACATCTGCTTCAAGTATTGCTCCTGTTGAGCTAAAAAATTTTACATTTCAGGTAGAACCCACAGTTTCTTCATCAAGCAGTCAGGACCCTTTGCATGTGGATTTGAAAATTTCACAGGACAGGGAAGGGAATGAAGAGTGTGTCAAGTCACATGATCAGTTTGAAATGGAAGGTTTTGAAAATCCTTCAGATAATGAGCTTCAAAAGGGAGGAAGCCAGTCAGGAGGCGGCCTTCTTCCTGACTTAAGCAAACTTGGCCTGCCTGCTTCTCTGCAAAGAGACCTGACACGGCATATCAGTCTGAAGAGCAAAGTCGGGACACATCTCCCAGAGCCCAATCTCAATAACGCACGTCGCATTCGGAATGTGAATTGTCTTCGGAGAAGTGAGACAGAGAAGGAGTCAGGGCTTAAACCTACGCTCAGGCAGATTCTTAGTGCTTCCAGGCGAAATGTTAACTGGGATCAGGTCATCCAGCAGGTAACCAAGAAGAAACAGGAACTTGGCAAAGGTTTACCAAGGTTGGTAGCTTTCAGATCTAATGATGCTTCTCAGGGCACGCTGAGGGGGGAGGATTGTTGTTTTCCATATCTGAAATGAACTCCAAAATCCTGAAACTAAGAGCTCATAATGAAGTTTGCTATGCCATGGTCTTTTGCAGAGTTTTTGAAAATGACACAGTTTTTTTGCAAATACTGCAGAGTTTTTATTGATTGATGCTATGAATGAATGTCTGTTCATAGATAAGTAAAAGTAATCTGCTTAGAAAAGGTTCTGATCAGTTCATAATGGTTGCTTTAATATCTGAATGTGGATGGTAACAATGTAGGTTTTCTTCAAATTCTAGTAATGGAAGAATGTAAAAATGCAATCAGGATGGGAACAATGCTCTGACAGTTGCCTATGTCTTCATCTAGGACTACAAGAAATGCTTGCAGTGCTGCAAGCAGTGTAAATGCTCACTCTTCATTTGTTAACATTTTATTCTGATACGCAGTTTGCTTTTGTCTTTAAGGAAGCAATTATATATAAATCTGCATTTTTGAAATTTTTTAAACCTGAAGTATTTGAAGTGTCTTTAACTGATGTTGTATTTGATTATTCTAGTCTTGCTTGGGAATAATTTATAATAATGTGATTTCTGGCTTGAATATCATGCTGCCAGTTCTTAGCCACTAAGTCTGATTATGCGATACACAGGAGAGGTTCCATTTCCAGATGAGGTAGAAAGCACAGAATACCAGTGTAATGGTATTAAACCTACTGCTTAGAGCAGTAATGTACATTTGGGGAAGGGGAGGGGAGGCTTTTTTCTATGTGTAGCAGGCTTGTAACTCATTTATTTATTTTTCTTTTTATCTTGTTAAAGGTTTGGCATAGAAATGGTGCCTCTTGTTCAAAATGAGCAAGAAGGTCTAGAACTCAGTGAAGAATCTGATCCATCTACTCTGGAAGGATTCCAGTGGGAAGGGATTTCTTTAGCAGTATCTGGCTCTGCCAGAAAACGTAGCTTTTCTGAAAGCAGTGTCATAGCAGACAGAAATCCTTCTGATTATAGCTTTTTCAGTGAACAAGCCAAAATTAAAGAAAGTGGGCAAAGGCAAGTAATTGCAGCCAGCCACTCACATCATATAACATCTGGATATGAGGCAGTCACTGACATTGAAGCTGATCAGAAAGAGGAGACACCATCTCTTGCTTTGTCACCTTTTATGTCTGAAAGAACTGAGGCTAGCAGAAGAAGTCACAGCCTACAGGCCGCCTTTGAGATCACAGGCCTTGTAGAACAAGACCAGGAGAGCCCAGAGAAGAGAACACCTCTTCTTGAAAAGCAAAACGTATTAGAGATCTCAGAAGAAAATCGTCCAGCTTCAAATAGTGCTTCACTTCTTGCAGTGTCTAATAACATAGATGCGGCTACAGACAGTAGCTGCACATCTGGTACTGAACAGAATGACAGCCAAGGAATTGGAAAGAAGCGAAGGGCAACTGGAGTAAGTGTGTAATTCTGTCCAGCTTTGGTGTGCTGAAAAGGTTCTTTCTCTAACAGTGGTCATTCACCTTTGAAGAGATCTGTGCAAGGAAGACTTCCCCCATCTGATAGTCTTGTACATTGATAACATTAAATTAATTTCTTGTTTGACTTAATTTTCTTTAAATTCTGCTTTCATAGTGCGGGACTTTTGATAATCTTTTATAATCAAGAGGAATGACAAATGCTCTTTATTTGATTTGGTACCTGGCCTACTATGTTGGTAAACAAAAGCTGGTAAAATATTTCTGTGGAAGTACTACTTTTGTAGCAAGTATCTTGGTGTTTCACAACACAATTTAAATGGAAGCTAGCCTGTAGTAGAAATTTGTTTTCCTTAGATGTTTCTGGCTTTATGGTTAAGCAAGGAAATAAAAACATTTAAAAAATAATATATAGATACCCTAAATTATGTCCTTAAATTTGAATTTGTTTCACAGTCTGGTCTTAGATTTATCCAAAGGTTAAAAAAAAATCTTGGTGATCAGTTTCACAAAATGGTTTTGCAGAAAGCAATAATTTTAATTCCTTACTGTTTAATCCTCTACACCTTCAACTAAAACTGTAGAGCAGAAACTCTGGTTCAAGTGTGATCTTAAACATCTGAGCAAGAAGAAGGTTGTTGGCCTGTTTAAAATTTCTTCCTAGTTGAGATGAAAACACAGCACTCTGTTGTCTTCCCTCTTTTAAGAGCAGAGCAAATGATGAGTTATAGAAGAGTGTACAAGCAAATTGTGGATTCTTCTCTGTGCCTACAATTAATGATTGAAAAGATGATGGATGTTCTACTTCTTGATTTAGGCAAAATTATTCTTGTTACTTTTTAATAGATGATTTTACTTGCAGGAGGGATCTTCTCCTGAAATCCCTAGTCTAGAAAGAAATAATAAAAGAAGAAAAATCAAAGGTAAAAGAGGTGAGTGAATATCATACATGTGTGCATGTAGTGTAGAGGCTATAAACACCCACATAAACAAAGTAGTATTTTGACTTGACTGAAGTAGTAGTTCCTTAATGTTACTATGGTGCTTCTTTGGCTTTTACTGAAGTTTATAGAGTGGACTGCTCACAAATCTGCAACACGTTCTTCTCTGAAGATCTTTATCTTAGTTTGTTTTAAGTTATTTCTAAGAGAAAGGTATGTGTGCATCCTTTCTGCCTGCAGTTCATATTCCTGATTGTACAGATGGGACCTTTGCTTTCCCCCTGTACAGGTATTGAGGTTTGTTGCCTATTTGGATGGAAGTTCTTAAGGGAGAAGTCCCCAGTTAACTTCTTTCTAATTCTCTATGCAACTTTTCCCTTTGTAATTCTGGGTGGTCTCACCAAAAAAATTGTACTCTGTTTAATTTTGTCTCTTCTGTTTTTGACATCTCTGGAAATACTTTTTACTTTTTAATGTCCTTAGTGGAAATGATAGTGGAATGCCTCTCTCCTTCCTGCTCCTGATCAAAGAAATCTCTTATTCTGGCATTAGACAGATCTTTCTCAAACATGCCTAAAAGATCCTCATCACCATGTCTCAGAATGAACCATCCAACCATTGCGTTTTAGGCAGAATATTTTCTTAGTATTTTTAGTATTCTGTAGTTAGAATAACTAAACCATTGCTAGGAGCATTGGGCTCCAGAAGATGGCTTTCAGATTTTTTAACATTTCTAATTATTTTTTTTTATTTATTAAGAGTTGTTTGTAATGTAGGGCAATAATATGACTCTTCTATGGAAATGAGTATTTCACTACTTGAAATGGGGGGTTTTATCAACCTCTGTCTTCAATGACCAGTGTCTGTTATAGAGACTAATAACACATTCCACTTACTAAAATCTTTTTCCCATTACTTTGCTTTAGTATGATTGTTATTGTAGTAAATTTGCTAAAAGAAACTATAATGTGAATGCAATTAGCAGTGCCCAAATGGAAATTGGTTTGGACAATCTGTAACACCAGAAGTCTCTAGGAGGGATAGGATGATCTTTTACAGAGTAAAGTGGTCAGAGACTCTTTCTCAAGAGATTACAATCACCAGTCTCATGGCCCAAAATTATCTTGAATAGTAAACTATTTTTTTAATCATCAGGTTCTTTTTCTCCGAAACAGCTTTTCTTTGATTTTGCATTCACTGAATAATTTAAATCTTTTTTAGCTTAAATTTGCCTTTGCCTTTTTGATTACATTAGTGGGAGGTGTGTATTTGTATTAGTATATGTGTACTTCAAGAAAAGATCTTTGTGACAGAGAATGACTTTATTTAAACTAAATCAGTGCTGGCAAAGCTGTGATGGAATTAGTTACTAGAGTCAAGGCTGAGATCCCTTAAAGAGGAATACTTGACTTTGCCCTTGAGCCATGTAGATGTGGCTAGTGCTGTCTATAAATAATCCTTTTCAGCTTGTATAATTATTGATGCTTGAATGCTTGACCTAATCTATGGGATTTTTTTCCATTCTGAGGTGCTATTATTTATTGTGATATTGCAAGTAATGGATCTTAATGTATTGTTGGGTCTAATTGGACTCTACATTTTGTTTCTTTTTCAGAACGTTCTCAGGTAGACCAGTTGTTGGCTATTTCTCTGAGGGAAGAAGAGTTAAGTAAGTCCCTGCAGAGTGTGGACAGGAGCCTCCTGCAGGCGAGGGCTGCCCTGCAGGCTGCCTATATTGAGGTTCAACGGTTCCTTGTGTTAAAGCAGCAGGTAACAGTGGGCTTTGGAAACTGTCTGAACTAGTTAGCAGCATGAAGAGCTGTCTGTTAAATCAGTGGGACTGATATAAGCCACAACTGTTTTGCAGATAACTATGGAAATGAGTACACTAAGAAGTCAGAGAATCCAGATCCTTCAGGGGCTACAAGGTACAGGATACCATAGAGCTACAAAAGTGGAATGTTTAATATTCTTTGAACTCAGAATCTTTTAAAAACTGTGTTTAACTTGAATCTGCTCATTTAAGCTACAGTAAAACCATAGAATTTCAAAATGAGGCCTTTATTGTCAAGTGTGAACTGTCAGTTTTGATTGTTCTCTCTAGTGTCTTTTTTAAAATTTTTTCTCTTCCTTGACTCAGTGTCCACAAGAAATGAGCTCCTGGCTCCACTAAATTTTATTGTAAAATATTTTTGTTCTTTTATTTATTTGTTTGTTTGTTTAATGTGTCTCTTCCTTTGCCATTAGAAACATATGAACCTTCTGAACTCTCAGAGCAACTTTCCTGCAATACCCTAACTGAGAGACGAAACAGCAAGTCTCAGATGGCAGCTGACCCAATTCCTTCAGGCTCTCTCCTGCCCCTCGTGGACAGTTTGTCTTCCTCTGTACCTCCAGGAGGATCTTCTATTCCAGTAACCATGCCATCACCATTCCAGTCTTCTGGCAGTATACCTTCCAACACTCCTGACTCCCCAGTACAAGTTAAACGAGAACCTGTGTCTCCACAAGGCACAGAACTAAATGTGAATTCTGTACTCCAGAGCTCTGCATGTGCTCCACAAACAGAAGAGGCGGAACAGAATGATGGTATTTGTAGTTTTGCTTTAAGATAATTAACTTTAAGAAAATAAGGAAATTTTTTTTTCCCAAAAAGAATGTAAGTTGTGTCTCAGCCTGCAGTCTGTCAGGCAGGGGTGAATGCTCATTAACTTGTGTAGTACTTTCTAGGTTTGCTTTGAAAATAGAGCAAATATAGATTTGAAGGTTACATCCTCTTAGAATAATTTAGTTAACTAATAAAACGCAAAACCAACACAACCCAACAAACCTGAGAATCTCCCCTATAATTTTTGTCTTCTACTCTGCATCATTTAATGAGCACTGGTAGCAAAAAGTCTGCCTACAAGGGAAAAAGATGTGCCTGAAAATTTTTTTAAAAAATTATGAAGAGTTATATCGAAATTATTCTGTGCTGTTCTTGGGCTCTGCTGGGTAAGCACAAAGAGTATAATTTGTAATATTAGAAGTAACAATCCATCTTCTACTAATCGGCTATTAATTCTTCTACTGTACTTCTACTAATTGGCTGATAGCCACTGCTTACTCTCATGTGAGGGGCATGGGAGGGCTAGCAATGAAGATAAGGGTTTACTTTTATCTGGAGGAGAAACTGCTTAATTAATTGGACTACTAATGGGAGAGTTCCTGTCTCAGCCAAGTGAGATCTTAATGACTGCAGCTGAAATAGCTAACTCTTTATTTAGGCAGTTTAGATGCCATGAAACTTGTGTGCTGTAGTCTGTGATCAAACAGCTTAAACGCTGTTGGTATTTTCCTCTGCAACTTGCTACTGTGACTGAAGGTAAAAACTGAAAATTAAAAGCTCATCCCATACTTTAAGTGAAGTCAAACAGGGTGACTCTGATGATGGTTGTCTGCCATAACAATGTCACTTACCCAGACCTTTAACTTGGATAATTTGAGAAAAACTTTTGTAAGATTGATCCTTGTTAAAGATAGCCAACACAATATTTTTCCTCTCCAACTGAAGTACAAAATACTATTGGAAAAAGTTGTGTTCTACCTTTCTAAGCATTATTTTTTTTCTCAAGCACAAGATGAATATTGGCTGAATTGAAGTTTAGACTTCTTTAATTAAAATAATTTGATTTTTTTTACATTTTTTAGTTTGCTTCAGCTATAGAATTGCATATAGATGGTGTTTTTGTGCTTTTTTTTTTAGTCACCATTGCATTTCCTGTATTCCATTCTGTTAAAATACATTGGTGTAGTATTCTGAGTTTTGCTTCATCTTTTTTTTTTTTTGGAGGTTTTGACAAGGAATGTGAAGCTCTGGGGGCATTCACTAAAGTAAACTTGAGGCTGGGGAAGAAATCAGTTTTTTTTGTTTGTTTGCATTGTTAAGACTCAGCTTTTAGAAAGCCACTACCTTTCCTTTGCTTTCCTGTTTTTATTGGCATATGCCATACTGTTACGCGTAAACATCAGTTAATTTTTTTTATTTGTATCAGTGTCATTTTTATTCTCAGTTTTCCAACTCTAAGGAAAGATTTAGTGATCACTAGCTGCAGTGGCATGAAGTGTCTTGTTTGCAGAATCTTGAAACTTCACAACAGAGAAGTTGAAGTTTTTTTTTTTATATTTTTCTTATGAAGATAAACCTTCAGTGTATAGCTACATTTGTTACTTAAATAATTACTTTGGAAAGTTCTCAATCACACTATTTTTCTTTTTCCAACAAACTTAATTTTGATGTATTAAAAGCAAGAATATTATTTCTATGTTCATTTGTCAAGTTACCACAGTTTTGGTATTGATGCACTTCTATATATGCTACATTTAAAATGAGAGTGCCTTCAGATAAATCTAGTAATTTGGGGGGAAATATGCATTTGCCTTCAGGTAAATTCTGAAATTTGAGGAAGAGGAATTTGCTGTGTGGCAGATTATTTACTTTTTGGGGCTGAATGTTTAGCTTGTCAGCTTCCCAATAAGGTTAGCTCAGCCTTTCTTTGAGGGAGCTGATTGCATTTGATTTCCCCTAAACGCCAGCAGTGTCCCACCTGTGGAACTGAGTAATTCTGTTTTCTTACACTGCCATGGTAATTTTCTACTACTTTTTCTAATACCTGCAGCACTCCAAGTGCTGAGAATTAATAGCTTTTGAGTTTAGAAGTTTCAGTTTAAATGGCTGTTTGCTGTTATTTTCCTGTTATAAAGTGACCAGGTTAATTCCTTCCCCTTTCCAGTGGGAAATGAGTGGCACATAATATTAGAGGTGTATTCAGAATTTAAGGTTTTGTGTGCCTTCTTCTCAGTATAATTTAACACAGTAACTTGTTCAAACTTCATCTAATGACTCATTTCTTCCATACAGAGGTTTTTCTATCAGGTTTTGCAGTTGTGCATCACAGTTATATGTCCAGGGAAAAACTTCTTTCCATTGATTTACTTTAAATGCAAAATATATCCTATGCTGTCAGCAAGTTCTAGTTTTATCTTGGAATTCCCCATCTGAGGAAGGTGTAGGTGAGAGATGTTCTCATTTTAGCTGTTTCTAGTTGGCTGCATAATTCCAAACCATCAGATTGGTCCTGTGATGTGTAATGTGCTTTTGGCCAGGCATTAGTGTAGGTTTAATTTGCTGGCTTCTGAGAGGCTGGAAGAGGGAAGTGTTTCAAATACTGCCAACTTCCCATTTGTGGTGCGTGATCCCACCCCAGAAATGCAGTGAACTTGAAATATCCTGTTTTAGATTGTAGTTATTGCAAGTGTAACTGGGGAATTTTAGGGTGTGGGAAACAGCTGTGAGATAATTCCCTTAGTCTGTCTCAGCTGAGAGGTTGAATCATTTTGTTCATAGTAATTCAGCCACAATTAAATGACAGGGAGAGTGTGTTGATGCCATTGCATAGACCACCACAGATGAGCTAAGTAAACTAAACTAACTAAATAAAGCCTACCCTCATGGCTTACTCAGTGCTGCTATTCCCAGGATGAAGGTACAGTGCTGCAGAGGGGGTTGTGCATAACTATCTACCTTGAATTAAATCCAAGTAACTTGGTAGAAATAACTATGTAATAGCTGTAATAATTCAGATGGGTTAAGCAAGATTTTCAAACTGTCATTGAGCAGCTGAATCGTACTTGGCATGCATTGATTCATGTAATTTCTACAGCAGTCATGACAGCTGACAGGGGAGGACACAGAGGGGTGATAGCATCTTAAGTCAACAATGTAGGATTCACCAAAGATTGTCAGAACTTTAAAAGCATACAGCCAGCCAGCAGTTTGAATGATGTGCCCCATTCCTTTATTTCTATGTACATGGATAAACATTTTATTCCCTAGTTATGTTTTTTAAAGGCTGGGTAGCTGACTGAAATTGCAGATCTACATGTGCACATAGTTTTCAACATGTAAGAATATGTACTTTACATGCACAATTAAGTGTAAACAGAAAATACAGGGAGGGACACTTTGCATAAAGAGTTGTTGCTGTACAGATTGAATGTAACACTGGGCTGTTTTCTTTAGAAGAGACCAACCAGAAAACTTCAGTGTATCCTGTTATCACTGCAACCATATCCCTAGCAGGACTGGCAGGTTGTTTCCAACAGACTAACCAAGATGTCCACAAGCCTGATGCAGACAAGGGACAGTCTGGAATTCCTGAGAACTCTTCTCCTCATTCAGTGTCTGTTTTCAGCAAGAGAGAAGCAAATGATACAGTTGGTGAAAAATTTTTGATGGATCAGTGTAGCACTTCCCTTTCAAAGCATTCAGTCCTTCTAGAAATGCCAATGGATAAAACGCCCAAATTGTCAGCAGAACCGTCTGAGCAACACTTGACAATGGCTACAGTCCCAGCTGAGAAAGGGAATAGAAGGAGGAGAAGGTTAAGGAAGAAGAAAACTCTGAGGGCAGCCCATGTGCCAGACAACAGTGATACTGAGCAGGATATGATTGACTTCAAGCCTGTCCGGAAAGTCAAGGGTGGAAAGGTCCCTAAAGGAGAAAAAGTTACTACATCTACTCCTACAAGAGAGGAGAGTGGAGTTACTGCTCAAGCAGTAAGAGACAAAGACAAGAATGACAGTGATGCTTCTCTGGAACTAGTGGAAATTTCAGCACCTCAGTGTGATGTGGTTGATGTTGGTTCATCAGAGTCAGGAGATGAGAAACCAGACGATCCGTCAAAGAGGGATTCATGCAATTCTGTGGATCAAGCAGCCCTAGAGGCATCTTGCTCTGGTTATGATGAAGTGAGCTCCACCAGTGAGATTGGCACAAATTCTAGGAATGATGGGAAAAGAAGGTGAGATTATTGTAGAGCTCTGAAAAGTAAAATTATTAGTATTATATAGTATATTCATAAGAGGCCTCTTTTTCATTCAGAAAGTCTTACATCAGTGACTTCGGGAGTGAAATAAAAGGGGCAATAAAAACTAACTTGGCTTTGGCTTTTTTGGTCAACATGTGAATGTGTCTTGTTACCTAGTAATTTCCCTTAATACAAGAGCAGGGCTGCCCAATTTGGTTTTGAGCTTATCTGTCACAGCATATTTTCCACTAAGTGCAGAGTTTTGTGTTTTGGAGTATTACTTACCCCAGCATTTTGTCTGAAAATGAGCATGCAAAGTCCAATCTTGCTACTGTTTATTTTTTGTCTTACAGTGTGGCTGAGATACAGACTTCCATATCATCCGTAAGAGGATCAAAGAATTCTTCAGGTATGTCTATTAAGCTTTCCTTCTGATGCTTTGTATGTAGTATCTTGCAGGACTTTGTGTTAAATCTTGATCAGCCTGCTTCCATTGGGGAATTTTGCCCTGAAGATAAAAGCTTACACTCAAAACTGAAGTGGGAAGTGACACATGCTCACTTACATCATCTTACATTGAATGCTTTGTGTCTTGACTCCTCCACATTCCCCTGCACTTCCCACATGAGCACTATTCTTCCACAGTCTCTGTAGAGCTCTAGGACAAGCAGTAATACAATCTCTTTTTAATTTTAAAGATAGGTCCGGACTTAGTCATATGAAGGTCTTTTTAGCACTTTATATTGCCCTCTGTCACATTCACAGTCCTGCTGAAATCCACAATAAGATATGACTTAAAGGTTCTGAGCCCATGAAATGGTTCTGCTGGTTGACAGCAGTGTGTTTTCTTGACTGTGTTCCCATACTGAAAAGTACATGTCTCTGTCCTACAGAAGTGTCTTCAGAGCCAGGTGAGGATGAAGAACCTACTGAGGGAAACTTTGAGGGACACTTGGCTGCAGTGAATGCTATTCAGATTTTTGGGAATTTGTTGTATACCTGCTCAGCAGACAAAACAGTTTGTGCCTACAATCTTGTTGTAAGTAAGGTTGTAGGAGTGGTGTTATTGCAATCACAAGGTTCTTTTGTAATGCCCTACTGTGTAGTAAAGGAAGCAGCTGCTTCTTCAAGCTTGTAATTTATTTTATACTGTTCTTCAAACCTCTCTTCTCCACCTCCCCAACGCTTTCTCCCTATGAGAGGGCCAAGAAGAGATAGATTGCCACATATATCCTGATTTTTTTCAGTTGTCCTACCTTATTCTGTTAGGTACATATTTCAAGAGGTATTATGAACCTTTATGCTGACAGACTCCATGCTTTCCTTTTTAGAGCAGGAAGTGTGTGGCCATCTTTGAAGGACATACTTCAAAAGTGAACTGCCTTCTGGTCACTCAGACAAATGGGAAGAATGCTGCACTCTACACTGGCTCAAGTGACCACACTGTCAATTGTTACAATATCAAGGTACTCAAACTCTGTTGTTTTACATATGCTGCATTTTATGCAAGTTTTTCTTTACAAATAAAAATTTTAAAAGCCTTCTAAGCCCATATGATCTGGACATGAACACCACTTAATACCTCTTTAGAATAGAGCAGGGGGAAAAAACCAGACAAGCAAGACAGCAAACCAGTAATGATTTACTGATCATTTGACTAATCTTTTGACTAGCTTGTCAGTAGAGTTTTTGCCAGAACAGCATGCCATAATCCCAAGTTTTGGGAATACCAAAGTGCAGGATAGCTGTTTGGCTGTGAATCGTATTTCATCTTGCTGTATTTTAACTTCATTGCTTATGTAAGGCACTGCTCTCTGCTCCATCTTTAGAGCAGCCATAGAGAGAACAACAGGTATCTGTTTTGCTGAGGGCATGTGAAAGAGTAGACTGAGGCTTCCTGAAGCTGAATATTTGAGGCTAAATGATAAGAACACTTGCTCAACCTGTGACTTTAAAGACGAGAAAGCATGTATCTGCCTCAGGGAGCAAACTGCCAGAGGTTTTAAACTCTTTAAGTTACCTGTCGGGAGCTAAGTGGGGAATCCTCAACCAGATAATAGATGGTTTGCAAATGTATATATATACAGTCAGAAGTCTAAATTTCTATACACATTAAAGGGTGTGATTAGAACAAAGTGTTAAGGGTTAGAACTGGTTGCTGAACTACAGTCAAGCCTTAGTGATTGATGGCCCTGATTAAAATGAGGGTCAAACTGCCATGTGACACCAGACTCTCAGATGTTTTTCTCCAGTTCTGTTGGTTTAAAAAGTGAAAATCATCATTCATTTAAGACTTTTTTTCTTGAATTGTTTTCAGTTAATGAAAATCTTTAAGTACTTCTTTCCATTGCTAGACCAAAGAGTGCATGGAACAGTTTAAATTGGAAGATCGAGTGCTCTGTTTACACAGTAGATGGCGGATCCTTTATGCAGGTCTTGCAAATGGCACTGTGGTTACTTTCAGCATAAAGGTTAGTTTGTTTAAATATTGGCACCTGAAAGCCTATTGTGATACTGTTTCTTTCCTCTGTGTTTCTTTCCATTCTTTATCTACAGTAGTAAATATATTTGTAATGAACTCATTTTGGTATAAATGGTCACTGTTGGCCCCTTTTGGTTGTTTATTTTGTCCATGCATGAAGCTGTCCTATCTACCTATCTCTTTGTTTACTTTTCTTTCAGGTGCTGTATTGTTATGTTTTTCTTTAAGGTTCCTCCTGGTCTTCATAACATAAGGAGTTACTTCTTTGGTTTGGAAACTTAATTGTTAAGTTAGTCAGTGTCATAGCAAAATTTTAATTCTTGAATACCATTTCTTTCTTCCCCCACCAGAATAATAAACAGCTTGATACCTTTGAATGCCATGGCCCTAGAGCAGTGAGCTGTTTAGCCACAGCTCAGGAAGGAGCACGCAAGTTGTTGGTAGTGGGCTCCTATGACTGCACCATCAGTGTGCGAGATGCACGGAATGGGCTGCTTCTCAGAACCCTGGAGGGTCACAGCAAGACTATTCTCTGCATGAAGGCAAGTGTCTCTGAAAATACATTTTGCACAAAGAATGCTTAGAATGATGAGCAGATTGTGATAGGAAATAGAGGATTTCTGTATTTTAAGAGAGGTTTTCTCCATCACTCCTTGGAACACAGCCTGTTCCAATGCCTGATCATCCTTTCAGTGAACAAACTTTTCCTAATGCCCATTCTAAACTTCCCCTGGTGCACCTTGAGGCTGTTTCCTCTTATCACTTGTTAGGGGTTAGGAGCATAATTTCTCTTGCATGAGCAGCATATAAGTAAGTATGCAGCACATCCAAAATTTCCAGGAAACATTGGGCTTTACTGTGCACGTGCGTAACAGCATTCTGCATTCAGTTTGCTCGGTCCCTGATTTGCTGCTGAGCTGTCTCTGAGAATAATCCATAGGTAGGGCAAGTTACCTGTTGGGCTGCAACTTAAAAGCTTCTTATGTCACTTGTGAAATGTCAAAATTCATTGTAATATATCTAGCTCTTACATAAAGAGCTCAGTGCATACTTTTTCCTTCATACTCTTGATTGATTTTAAGTATTCCAAGCTTAGGAAATACTACAGCACAACTTTAAACTAAATAGTGTCTTAATATTTTGCTTGTCCCTTTCATATCTGATACAAAATATAATACCTTTTTTTTTGTAAGGTTGTGAATGATCTGGTATTCAGTGGTTCCAGTGATCAGTCTGTCCATGCCCACAACATTCATGTAAGTCTCATATAGAAAGATGGATTAACTTTTGCTATTAAGGCACTGAATTTGTATGCTATAAAGTCAGTACTTCCAGAATATTTGACTGACTGGTGAGGCAGATTGCTTCCAGAAAAGGAAGTCTTATGATTTTGTGAATGTGACTATGTAACTCTGGAGGCATGAAGAGGCTACATAAACCTGCTGACTCTTGTCACATGATAGGCAATGTCTTTTTATCTGGGCATCTTGTTTTTGCAAATGTAACTATAGACATGCTGATAATATGGAGAAGGTTCCAAGAAAAACCATGTGAGATATTGTGGTGGGGGAAAAGTTTCTTTATAAGTGGAAGAACTTGAGGAGCACTGTGCTCCATGCTAGATGGTTCAAAAGCATCATGAATGCTTTGTCTCTAGCTTACCATTCTCTCCCTCTTTTGCACCATCTTCCCCTAGTCCTAGCAGAAGCATTCATGTAGTTATGCAGCAAGTTAGATTAAGTAACTTACCAGAGGAAAAATTTAGTACATTTCTGTGTATTTAGCTGAATTTGCTGAATGATCTTTGTCATGACATAAATAGTGCTAATACTAATAGCATGGTACTAGTTTCAGGATGGGTGAGAATATATAACTAATGATGGAAACAGAAACAATTAGGTTGGAAAAGACCCCTGAGATCAACATGTCCAACCTGTGACCAAACACAGGTTGGCTAGACCATACCAGCTAGACCATGGCATTGTCAGCATCCAGTCTTTCCCTAAATGCTTACAGGGACAATGACTCCAACACCTCCCAGGGCAGCCCTTTCTAAAATCTAATCACTCTTTCTGTGAAAAATTTCTTCTTAGTGTCCAACCTCTTCTGGCACAGCTTGAGGTCATTTCCTCTTGTCCTGTTGCATGGGAGAAGGGGCTGACTTTCTCTGGCTACACACTCCCTTCAGGGAGTTGTAGAGAGTGATAAGGTCCCCCCGAGCCTCCTCCTCTCCAGCTTTAACAACCCCAGCTCCTTCAGCTGCTTCTCATTACACTTGTGCTCCAGACCCTTCACCAGCTTCTTTCCCTTCTTTAGACTCACTCCAATACCTCAGTGTCCTTCCTTAACTGAGGGGCCCTTGAGATGTGACCTCACCAGTGCTGAGTTCACAGGAAGAATCACTTCCCTTCCCTGGTCCTGCTGGCCACACCATTCCTGGTGTAGGCTGCAACACCATTGGCTTTTTAGCCACCTGGGCACACTGGTGACTCCTGTTCAGAAGCAGAAAAAGAGAAGAGAGAACTTTACAAAGACCCATGCATTTCTATTGTACTGGAATAGCTCTGTGTTAGGATAGGCAAACAAAATGATAAATAATATTTGATCATATTCAAATATGATTCCTTCACAGGGAATGGAAGTCTAATAAAGGTTGTTTCCATATTTTAGTAGTGAGCACTGAAGCTAGCTACCCTACATGGATTAGGTGAACCTATTTGTTCTTTTGGTTTTTCAAACCAAATGCCTATTTACCTTCGCTTTTTCTTGATGCAGACTGGAGAGCTGGTACGGATCTATAAGGGCCATAACCATGCAGTAACGGTTGTGAACATTCTTGGGAAAGTCATGGTGACAGCATGTCTGGATAAATTTGTTCGTGTTTATGAACTACAGGTAAAAAAATAGGTGGTTAGTAATTACATTTATCTAATATGTGTTAATTAATGATTTTGAAGTCAAATAGAAGTCATCTTTGTACTTTCTGGTCTCTAGCCCATGCCTCTTTTTCCTGTCACTCAATATATATAGAGTTGTCTCACCAGTCAAATTACATGGGTTTTAAAGAATATAACCTAAACCTCTTTTTTAGAACCTGAGTTATTCCAAGACAATGACAGCTCAGAAAAGTGGGAAAATGTTAGCTTTGTCTGCTGAGATAACAAGTCCTTAGTTGGACAAAAAGACTCCCAGAAGCAATGTAAACAAAAGTGAGCTTTCAAGGTGACTATAAAGTTTGGAATCCACCATAACAGTTTAATTGCTACCAAAGAAACTGCTCTTGGAAGTATTATCCTTTAGATGTCTGTGAAAAATGGCTCCTAAAAATGTCATGCTATTAAATGTCTCTTTCTGTTTCTTTCCAGTCACACGACCGCTTGCAAGTCTACGGAGGCCACACAGATATGATTATGTGTATGACCATCCATAAGAGCATGGTAAGTCCTTTCTTTTCACCATTCTTAAAGAGAAGGTTGTAATTGCCACAGGTACATATGAGACAGTTTAATTTCTTCAGATAAAGAAATCAGCCTGCTGTTTGGCTGCATTTCCAAGTTGCTCTCAGTCAAAAAATCAAGTGGCTATAACAGCTTTATATGCATGTAATAATATTGTCTGGTGAAAAATCACTGTTCAGCTTATTGTAGTCTTAATACAATAGTTCTTTTTGCAGTTATGATTACAGCAAAGACACTAGAAATAGTAAAATACTTCTGCTTTTTCAAGTGTCAATCCTGTTTAACTTTTACTTAAGGGCATCACTCAGGTGCTGGAGAAATACTTCACCCAAAGCCAAACCTCTAGCAACCTTTGACAGAACATGAACAAAGGTGTGCAGTTGATTCAGGTGTAGAGGCTTCTCCATGCATCTGACTTACAAGATAAACTTCAGAAGCACTTCTGGATAAATATTTCTTAAAATAGTTTTTAAAAGCATTTATTTGTCTGCTTGTCTAGGAATTTCTTTGGAAGGTTTCTTTGAGACTATAAAATGAAAGGTATAGTAGTGATCTGTATAATAATAATAGAAAAGTTAAGTCCAAAGGAACAGATTTCCTAATAACTGGAATACATTCTGCCCAGGCATCACATCTCATGTGGGTCCAACCTGAGGCTTGAACTGTGCCCCAGCAGTGGTCTGTTGTGGGCATTCTCAATTAAAAGAAGGGTTCAGATGAGAAGTTTAGTGATGAGTGAAAGGATCTGCATTAGTCTTTCTGAAATTCTGGTGTTCTTCTACACACTTCCTCTCCATCCTATTTTGATGTAATTAAGTCCTGGAAATACATTCAGCTTGACATTTACACGTACATATTTTTTAACTTTAGTGTATAGTACCATAATTTAAACTTTCCTGAACTGTTACACACACAACACTATCAACAATAGAGGTTATGGAAGCATTTCTTATTCATTTGTTAGTTTTTGTGAACTATGAATGCAAATATTAAAATAATTTAATAATTTGATTGTACCTATTTTTTAAATGTAGAAGCCTTGCATACTGATATTTCATTGTTTTTACCTGCACTGAAGTGTCGTTCAAAATTTTACTTTTTTTTCCTCTTTTAGTCCCAGCTTGTTTATCCATAAATGTTTCTTTTACAGATCTACACTGGATGCTATGATGGCAGTGTCAGAGCTGTGAGGCTTAATCTGATGCAAAATTATCGCTGCTGGGTAATTAGCAAATTGTATTTAGTCTTCATTATTGAATTTTCTGGGGGTGGGCTCTAGTCACTAGATTTTTCATAATTCATTATTATTTTAAAGTGTGTATGTACTTTTAAAGTATATATCCCTTAGGTATATATCACTAGTTTAATTTTTTGTTGTCTTCACTGTATGTATATATGTATGTGTGTGTGTGTGTGTTGCTTTGGGGCAAGTTGTTAGTGTAAATTACTGTTCTTTCTGGCAGTTTTTAGACATATCACTATTTAATACCAAAAACTTTTCCTGAGTGACATAGAAATGCTGATTTACTATGATAAATAAGTTAATTTAATTCCAAATGACTTTGTCGTAGGTAAGCTTAAATTTTGTAAAGGTTTAATTCCTCTCTTCCTCCTGCCATTCCTGCTGATGGGTCTAGGCTTGGCTAAAGGCAAGAAAATTTTGTTTAAAGCTGTAATTAAAGGAATAAAGACCATGGAAAATGGAAATTGAATAAGATAAAAAACTTACAGGATTTGGCAGGTGTGCTTACAGCCTTGGAAGAATACTGTGAAATTTCAGGAAGAAAAATTAGCAAAAATTGTATTTCCCTGGCTTATTCTGGTGTGTTGGGTTTTTTCCCAGTGGCATGGATGTTCACTGATCTTTGGAGTTGTGGACCATCTGAAACAACACCTGCTAACCGACCACACCAATCCAAATTTTCAGACCCTGAAATGTCGTTGGAAGAACTGTGATGCTTTCTTTACTTCCAGGAAAGGTTCCAAGCAGGTATGTGGTTAAAATAACATGGCTGTATTTGGTAATATAAAGTACTTTGTATCACCACAATTGTGGACTTGATCTTATTTCTCTTAAAAAGGCTTACATTTTTCTAGCCTTGGCAGGCTTAACTGCATGTGGTTACAGTCATCCAGGGCTAACAGGGTTCAGTTCAGCCCATGGCAGCTGAACAGTGCAGCTATGATATATGAATTTGACATGTGATCAATTTAAAACAGTTTGATCCTAAAATATTACGTGGAAATGGTAGAATTCTCAAAATATTAAAGAAAATCTACTCAAGATATTAGGAAGTTTATGAAGGAAAAATAACTTTTTAAGAAAAAAAAGCATCTGCCTTAAAAACAGGTTTTTATCCTTTTAATTTTTATTTATTCCTATCTCTTTCATTGTTTATTTTTCACATGAGATTGTCAGCAAAAACAATCTTTAAATAAGTCGTGCATAAAAAATGAAAGAAGAAAATGAAGAAGGCTTAAGAGTTGGATTAAGTGATGTGGAAAGGATTGTGGGATGGGTGTAAGGAGGGCTGTTACCTATAGACTGTTTGGTGTAATCTGCATTTTAGTCCTTGGCGCAGTATAAGCTGCCTTCCTTTGAATGCTTTCCAAAGTATGGGAAAGATGGAGGTTTCTTCAAGAATTAACAAACAGTAGAATTCTTAATTTCTCTTTAAGTATGGGCTTTAGATATGATGTGTTTATTTAATTTACTCTTCTAATCAAAAAGGAAACTGGTTTTTATTTCCCTTTAATCATGTGGGATGTGAAACGCTTCATATGTGATTTAATAGCTTGACAATGATAATATTTATCTTTTTAGAGGCTTTAAGCCAAGCAAATGTATATTATCTTGAATGTCACCTTCACTGAGGCTTCAAAGACTTTTGCAAAGAATTTGCAATAGAATCTTTTGCAAAGTTTTTTGTGCAGTTTTTTGTGATAATCATAATGATTTTTTTTTAATTGACTTCTTTTTTTTTTTTTCTAGGATGCTGTAGGACACATTGAAAGACATGCTGAGGATGACAGCAGGATTGACTCGTGAAGTTTTTCACCTCCCACATTGGGAAGTAATTTTGTATGTCAAAGTTATTCCAAATAACATCTGTTTCTTACTCCAGTCTTTCCTCTTTCTTTCCCCACTTGGAATGCAAAAACTGAGTGGGGCTGAAATGCATTGCTACAGAGACTGCAGGTTTTGTTGTACTCTGTAGAAATAAGGCTGGTAATTAAGACTTAGCCCAAGTTCTTGCAAGTTTTTAGTTCATTGGTGGACAAGAATATTCCTTCCTCTTGTCTGCCTTGGTTTTTTTTGTTGTTTGTCTCTTTTCAGATGGTTTTATTTTTTTTTTTAAGAAGTACAGTCTTTGGGAAGTCCAAAGGGGTGTTGAAAACTTAGATTACAATAGGTGCTGCTGTTTGCAAACTCAGCTTGCAGCCTATTATGTGTCCAAGGTGTGTCAGGTTTTGTTGTATCCAATTTTTTTAGCCGATTTTAATAAAATTCTGCAAACCAGAATATCACAAATTCTAACAATGTAACCTGAATATCCAGTGTACATTTTTCTTTCTTCATAAAAATAAAAGTTATTTTATGGAGACTGGAATAAATTAATTTTTTAATGTTAATTGTATGTAACTTATTTTTTATTCCTTGTGTAAAAATTGCTGTAACTGGCACAATATATACAGTGATAGATACCATACCTCTTGAGGTATTCTGTTTATTTTGAGGAAAGTGGTTATTTCTTGAGAGAGATGCCAGTAGCAGCAAAACAGCCAAAACAGTGGCTCTACTCACATGCTTTGCAATCTTAGTCTTTTTCAGTATAGGTCCAAATGTATGGGAAAAAAGTAAGTGGTGTTTGTTTCTCTTTTAGTTAAAGAGCAGTGTAACCACCACTGCTGTCTTGATAAAACACCGTAATTGGATTGCTGATTTTGTGGAATCTTAGTGGCTGAGCTTTGCAGTCCCATATCCTCATGGCATAGCAAACCAAGAGAAATGCAAAGGCACTGTGTGTCTGAGTGCATCCACTTTGGTAGTGTTTTGTTTTTGTTGTGAACTGGCTTAATTGTCTTGGGCTATATGAAGTTCACAAAAACTCAACTGGAAAGAATGGAACAGGGTTTTAAAGTCTAAAGTTCTCAAGCAGAAGCTGAGGATATGAAATGCATTTCACATGTAAAAGTCTTGTTTCTCCTAATGCACGGAAGGTACCACAGTGAGGCCAGTGCAGAAGGGAAGACTGAGCTTGTCAGGGTTCTCCTGCAGGTGTCCCCCTTGAGTGGGATTGCTTCACCTCAGAAGTTCAGTGAAATGTCCTTCTGCCACTCGCCATCCTCTCTCCCCTCCCTAATGACACTAATTTATAACAAAGAACCCTCTTAACGCTGAGTCTAATCTAGCAAGGAGCTTTGTGTTCACTTTTGCCTAACTTTGGTGCTCAGGATAAAATAAGCAGAGGTTTTCCCAAGCTGTAAGAGAGGGTGAAGACAGTGAACTGAGCTACTTGTACACAAATTCAGCGCTTTTCAAAAAATCCTGAGTGGACTGTTTTTACTGGGTATCTTATTCACAACCAATTTCAAACTTGTCAACCATAGACCAAATAAATTTTATAGCCTCATTCTTTGACTGTAAAGAAGCCTTTTTAGGCCAAGAAAGTGAATAATTCAGGAAAGCCCATGGATGTTCCATTGCCATCCAATCAAGGAACTTCAGGGCCTTCTCTGGAGCACACTGGTTTTGTATTATCTTAGCATACAAGCAGAATTGCTCTGACTGATGGATATTATTTGTGAGATGGGAGGAAAATAAGAATGAGATGTAGAAGCATCCTACTTCAAAGACATGGGAATCTCTGAGGTTCCAGTACTTTTGTGGTGATTTAGTTTGTTTATTTTTTATTAAGCTGTTTGTGGATAGCAGAGAGCCCCAATATGTGGCTCAGACCTCAGGCTGTTCTGAGGGTGTTCTTGTTTTGGTTTTTAGGGGATGTGTGTTTGTGGTTTTGGTGCTGGGCTTTTTTAATCTTTCTTTCTATGGACTGTGGATGAAGCAGTTCAATAGAGAATCAAGTCTGGGGAAGTCTTTAAGCAGTGTAGATGTTTTAGAATGGAGGGTGTAATGCTCTAAAGCCTGAGAGCATTTGTTTGGGTTTTTTGATGACCTAAAAGCAGAAGGCTGCATAATACTTAAACCATTTCCAAAGGTGATGGTATTCAGGAGTTCTGAGAGTTTTTTGAACCATGATGAGGGAGCACATAAGTGTGGCATAAACAGGGTAGGCATCCTAAGCTGTCCTTCATGGACTGTGCTGCAAGTGAAGGTGTGGAGGTGTGTCCCGAGGACAAGCCTGTGGGGCAATAGTGGCATTCTGAAAAACGTGTGTGAGAGTAGATTTTGTTACTTCTCCCTTGTGAGTCTTTACATTCTTTCAGCTGTTTTCAGGAACATATAAGGATCTTTCTCATTAGTTGTTGCAATAAACACAGTTATGACACTTTATTTGCATTCCCGTTTGCTTGTTGGACTTATCTTTTCTAGTTGGTGGAAGTGGTCTTTTTTTTTGTGGTGGTCCATAATATTTTCTTAGCTGTTTTGAAAACAATCCTCCTGAAAAGTCTGGGCTACTGAAGTCCAGCTTTAGCAGCTGTGTCTTTTGCTGCTTTGTAGGTCATTTCAGATACATTGTAAGAGATGGGAAAATAGCAGAGCTGCATGAGTGAAAAATTTTACTTCATAAATCAGAAACAATTTTTTAAAATCCTTGGGTTCAGAGGAAAATGCTGTTTTTTCATGAGGATATCTTAAAAGGATTTGCTAAAAAGTGGTGCAGCTGTGGAAATCCCCAGGCCTCTCTGGAGTTCTGTGGAGTGGTTTCCTATTTGTTCAGTTGGAATTTGGTGCAGATTTCACAACTGGCCATTTACTTCATCTGGAGGCAATTGCAGAACAGAAATGCCAAAATAATGTTTGTTGGTATTTGTTAGTGAGATCCTCTGTGGTCTTGCAACTGAGGGTTTTGACTCCTGATATACCTCTAGCTGAAGAATGCAATAACTTTGGCAAGATGGGCTGTTTGTGACATTTAACACAGTAGTATTTGCATGAAAAGCAGTACTGCACATCTGAAGCCAGTTTCAGGATTACTTATTTTTGGTTTTGGTTTGTTTTTTATGCAAGTAAAAAATTGTGGGTGGAAGAATGAGTAGAGTGAAGATTTATTTTGTGATTAGCTGTGGATTTTTTATTAGTCTACTGTTAAAAAAAGTTTTGGACTTGCTGTATGACAGCCCTTTAGGGGCCTTTTGGGATTGGTCTATATTAGTTTCTCCTTTCTCCTTCAAATTTCAGAGAAAAATAACAGCTATCTGGCAGTGCAAAACACTCTGGCCTAACGCTGCTGCTTCTGTACGTGGAAGGGGATGGAGGGAAAACTGCATCTCTTGGTACAAAGATGCATTAAATATCCAGGCTTCTGCTTACCTTGTGTCAGTTATATGTGAATTAGACTTTAAACCTAGTATCAGCACATAAGTTGGCTTCTGCAAAATAGCAGGAGCTTGGCTGTGTGGTGTGTTTGAAGTAGTGCAGTTCTTAATGCACATTTTCAAACAGTACAATCATGCTGGATCAAGGTAAATTATATCTGCAAACTTGTAAATGGCAGGGGAAGTATTTTTGTTGGGAAAGTACTTTTCCCTTAAGTTGAATTAAAACACAGGTACAGGTGAATCTTGGTTTTTTTCTTGGGCCTGTATTGTACTGTAATTCAAGCAGTCTGAGTTGTCCAGAGTTACAGAATATGTGAGGAAGGATGAGGAAACGGTTTCAGCTGCTGTTTGTAAAATAATTACTCCTCAAAGAGCAAACTGTGTAGGTATATATTCTGTTACATGCGCCTGCCAGCTTCTCAGATTTCATTTTGCTGTAACGTTAAACAGTCTTCTTAAAGAATGGAAGTGGAATAGAACAACTTGATTGAATATTTGATAATGTAAGCTGTGTAAAACATGTGCACAGATGGATCATGTTTTTTTTCTCTCATTTTGGTACAAAGCTGTGAGTGTAATAACGAAACTTTACATGGCAAAAGAAGAAATAAAAAAAATAAAGTTCTTTATATTGTTATGGTTCGTCTGTTTCTGCTTTGTTTTAAATAGAATGATTCTTTCACAGGATTTGGTAGAATTTTATTTGTTTTGGATTTTTTTCCTGTTCTGTGAGTGCTGGATAAAATCAAACAGGCCACTTTGAAGTTCCAGCACTGGCAGGAATGTTACAGGTGTTCAGGAATCTCAGACCTAGTCATTTGGCAGGGAAATGAAACTGTCCACCCAACTGCTGCCCCCAGGCTGATGTGCTGCGTGTCTTGCTTCATGGCCCATTGCTAGGGAAGTTCTCTAGAGCTGTAGAACTTGTTGGCAGTTCACTCACCAGAACTGTATAAGGACCATTTTTGAGTTGCCAATTAAAAATCCTGATTTTTATCTTTTAACTGATAGATTTTGTTTTTTCTTGGAACATCCTAACTAAGATTATCTCTGCCATACGTGTATGGAAAACAGTAGCTCAGTTGAGGTAAGGCATGGCTGGAAGCCAGGGCTCCAAGTGTTCCAGTCATCTTAAAAACTATTAGGGTTAAAAAAACAGTTGAATTTGAAGGACAATAGCTGTTCTTTAGATAAATTACAGGACTTTCTTCCTCTTTCAGAGTAAGTTGCAGTGCAAGACAACATTAAGAACTTTGCAGTCAAAAGGTTTTCTGCTTCTTAGTTAAGCACTAGTTAAGTACATTCTTTCAGTTAAATGTACTACTTACTGGAATAACTTTGAGTTGATGCTACTATTTTTATTTTTTAATTTTGCTTTATATTAGAGGATTGCTTTGCTACTTTTTGTTACTAGAGAACTAAGTAAAAGGTTCTCCTGACAAAGTCTGGTATTCCTTGCATGTTTTGTTTTTCCTTCCATTTTTTATATTGTACTTGTGAAAACCTGTCATCCTTTAAGCTGGTAGCAAGGGAACCTCTCAAGTGCACTTTTTTTTTTTTTTTAAGGTATTCAAGGAATAAACTGGCAAATATTTGAGATACTAAGCTAATTTCACACTTGCCATAAACTCCAAAAGCTGCTGTATATTCAGGAGAACGGAAGAAGAAATGGAGGAAGGTCAATATTTCATCTTTATCTATTCTTTCAGAATAAAAATAAAAAGCCTAGGCCAAAATCCAATTGATTTTATTTTTGGTTCCATTAAACTAATTGTACTTGCCCATTAGAATAATATTCCCAAAGTGGTCATGCTGACATAGTATCTGATTCTGCTACAAGTCACCTGTTGCAATAAGGAAATGCATGATAGTGTTGGGAAATAGGACCTGGGTGGGGGGAAATATATGTGTGTAGATATATAAATTTGTATAAGAGGTTTTTCTGCCTTGAATGGCAAGTAAGTTTCTCAATGTTATGGGGAATGCAGTTGCAATAGAAAACACAATGTTCACATTTTTAATTAGGAAGAGTACTAAAAATGAGAGCAAATTGCTCAGTTCTGGTACTTCTGCTGAGGCATGTCTAGCTGTACTCTGGTATTTCAGTCTGTCGTGCCCTACTCTCCCAATTTCTACATAGCAGAGATCCAACCTGCACAGACAAATCTAACTGCAACATTGGGTTGCATAATATTAATGTAATTAACCCAATTTCCTGTGAAATATTCAGTAAACATTACAAAGAGATGAAAGGGTAATACCAAGACCAGGACAAAAAATTAATGACCAATTACACAGTGGCAGTAAACACCTCTGACTTTCACAGTTAGATAAAGTCCCAGTTTCACCTGACTTGAGGGAGGACCTTTCCAGTTGTCAGCACAAGCAGAACAATTATGTATTCTCCATGTCTTCACCATGCGGAGAAACCTTAATTCAGTCATCAATAAATTAATCCTTGTTGCCCAAAGGAAAAATGTCAGGATGCTATAGAATTTGTTACAGTATACATGCACTGTCCTGTCCACTAGAGTATGGTTGTCTCTTTTTCCAAGGGCTTTTTCCCATGTGCTGTTCATCTTGGGGAGTGAATGACGTAATTAGGAAGTGCTCCTGTTTGCTGTTGGGATGAATGGTATGAGCTCCTTGGAAGTCTTCAGCGTGCTCTTGATGGAGGCGGCCACTGGCTCTGGTGTTACGCGTACAACGTGAGCTGCAGCCACTGAAAGAAGAGTTAAAGGGTGGAAGAGTTGTTGGTGTCCTGTCACTAATTGTATGAAGACACCATCATCTCTAGCTGGAGGGCAGCTGCATGCTGTCAGCATGGCAGTGGGGAATTTTCTTGAGTCTCTTGCTCTTACTTCTCCTTCCCTTGCAAAAAGTGAAGGGTGTTTTTAATGGTTTCCCTAACAAAGGGCATGCTTTGAAGTTGAAGCTTTCTAATTTTTCTTAATAAGATTTTTAGAAGGTAAAGAACTATACTAAACCGCATTATCATTTAATACCATATCACTTTGTTTAATCTTAATTGACTCATAAAAAAAAAAAAACCTCAAAAGTTTTTTAATGGACTTTAAAGATGATATTTAGGTGTCCTTCAGTACCAGCTGGAGTCTTACTGAGCAGCTGTTGCTGGCAGATCATGGATGTTTTCTGTGTCAAATTGGTAGCAAAATTTTAGGAGGTTTTGGGGTTTCTTAACCAATTGGGTGGGAATTTTAGACGAACTCTATGAATAGAGTTCTGCCTTGAAAACATGTACAATGATTAATAAAATTAAAATTTAATATTGTGACATTGTGTTAGACATACTCTCATAAAGCAGTTTACCTCTAGGACATTCAGCTTAATGATGCCATCTCCATCTTTGTCAAAGGCGTGGAATGCCCCTAAAATGAGGAAACAAAAATACAAGGAGTAGATTAGGTTACTGTATGAGTAAAGATGATTCCCAGGCAGGAAATCAAATGGTGCTCCCTTGTGAAATGCCAACTTGTGCAGGTCTTTACTTGTGGGGTCAGCAAGTATTTTTGCTTCATTTTTCCTTAGTTAATTCAAGGAGAAACACAGTGGGTTCTTTTGCCTTTGTATGAGACAATTTGCCATCTTAGATTCCCTAAGCACATATCTTTAGTAATTAATATCCTGCACAGGCAGTAGTGCTGCGAACAAACTTCGCTGTGAGTATGACGGGGCTCTGAGCAATCTGGTCCAGCACAAGGTGTCCCTGCCCACAGCAGAGGGGTTGGGACCAGATCCTCCTTAAGGTCCTTTTCAGCCCAAGGCGTTCCCTGGCTGTGTTTGGGGGCAGGAGGGGAGGCAGTGCCGCCACACCGGGGCAGCCACTCACGGAACATGGCGTCCAGGCGCACAAAGCAGCAGATGAAGCTGTTGAAGTCGATGTTCATGTTCTTGTTGGCGTAGCGCATGGTGATGATGTCGTAGAGCTGGTTGTTCAGCCGAAACCCTGCAGAGAAACAAAAATGGGGCACAGCTGGGCTTCGGGAGGGGAAAGCACTGCTCCATGAGGGGTTTGGCACAGGCGCTCCCCTGGCCTGGCCCAGGCTCAGGCTGGAAGGTCCTGCTGCAAGTGCTAAACAAAATGAAGTCAAGCTCTAAGGAGCCTCACTGTGTCCAGCTGCCTTCCTAAGCCAGGAGCAATGTTTTGAAGTTGTGATTTGGGAGGGCCCTTAGCACGTAAGTTACCTCAGGCTGTAAGCATGAAGAGGAGAGCTGCAGCCCCAGAGGGCCTGATGGCTCAGCTGGGCCTGCTGAGGGCAAATCAGCTAAAACTGGGGGACAGAAAGGAAGGAGGAAGTTGCTATAAAAACACAGTTAAACAGTGGTCAAAAAATAGACAAGAAAGCAACTCCTTGGTGTGGTGGAGCCAAACTTTGGCACTGAATGCTGCAGCCTGTGCCTCTGCCTTGAAAGGGTCTGTCACAATTTGGGTACAGCTGTTTGTTGGCTAAATTCAAGGTCATGCACAGCTTACATGCTGTAAGACTCTGAAATATTCTTGGCTCTAAAGTCAGGACAGGATTTATTTAAATAATTTCTCTTCTTACAGTGAGAACAGAAGTCCAGAAAATAAAAATTACACATAGATCAGCAGGAGTCAAAATCCAAGTATAGTTTTGTCTTTAGCAAAGGATTACAGAATCACTGAGGTTTTGTAAAGCACAAGGTAGCCATTTGTTTCTGTCCCTTGATATGTGCCAAAATACTACTGGAAGCAAGTGTCACTGAAATAATCCCATCAAGGTTTATAGTAATACTACAGATTTTCTGATCAAAGACGTCTTGCTCCCTTACAGACCTGGTAAAGATATCTGTGGGGGGAGAACTGCTCCCCAGGGGAAGAAGCACTCTGGTGTGTCTTAGACAAGCAAGAGTAGTCCAAAGACTCTTTTCAGAATTAATTTCATTAACTGCAAATTTTGCAAAAATCCTTTCTTCTCATTGTGCGGGTAGGTGAGACTGAACCCACAGTGTCTCAGTACTACTGAGAAACATTAACATGACTCAAGGAATGTCCACACAATTGCCTGTGATGCAAACTTGGACATGGACATGCTCCATCATGGTTTTGGTGCTTGTACATTCAGGTTGAAGGTTTTCCACTGCTCTTGTTTGTTACTCACACAAATGTCTAGAATCCACTGCTTAAAGGAGAGTAAACGTCTTCAGCACTCCCTGGTCTCCCTGAATAGCGGGACCCTGAGTAGGACATCCTTACGACAGCAAAAGATCACTCATTGCATTAAAGAAGAGCTGAAGAGATCTGTTTGTCTGGAAAGACATACAAGGCTTGCCATTTGGATATTTGAGAAACTCTGTCAGTGGGGGAAAAAATGTTTTAGAATTTCTATAGGATCTGTCCTTAAAAGGCACCGCTCTGTGTTCAGTGATCTCACCCTGTGATGCACCAAAACAAAACAAGATTTCTTCAGCTTCTGGACACTGCACTGGGGAAAGTACCTGCATCATTGACTGCATTGCGCATCTCATAGCTGTTAATGGTTCCTGAATGATCCGTGTCATAACGCTTGAAAATTTTCTGGAAAAAGAAAGAAACACAGCAACTGTAATAAAAACTTGTAGTTCTCTTGAATGCACCCGCTGAGTGGATATAGGATGTGTGCCTCTGGTGCCTAGAGGCTTTGCCATATGCCTTATATTGCCACTGCTGAGCAGTCTGGGTTGTTAGCACAGAGTTTCTCTCAGTTGCAAAGTAAAGTAATTTAGATCCAATCTCTGGGAAGCAAAAAAGCTCTCCCCTTGAGACTCTCCTTGTTTGACTTGAATTTATGCTGGTAATCCTCCCTCTTCATTGCCCTAATTATTATTGAGGCCTGATTCTAGTTCCCATCATTCTCCTCCTTCAATTTGTATGTCTCTGTGCTATTCACATGGGGGGAGGCTGTACGTGAGAGATTCAGGCTATTTGCTTGGGCTGTGAAGTAGGATGAGGAGGGACGTTACTTTTCATTTTCAAAGGTAATTCCCAATTATTTTTTAGCCTTTCTTTTTGGTGGAGTGCATGTGGAGCATTCTGGTTTTCCTGCAGAACATTTGCACTGCAGAAGCTGTGAAGAAGAACAATACCTGCCAGCTTTTAATCTTGTCCCAGAGGTGTCGAAATTCATCAAAGTTTATCTTCCCTGAGCCATCCGTCTGTGATGCAAACATTCAGGTAAAAAAACCCACAATATTTTTAGGATAAAATTACTTAAGTCTGTAGCTACTGGTGAAGGGATGAATGTGAAACTGGGTTTGGAATCTCCTCAGCATTAAGAGTAGACTCAGCTGTGCAGTAAAATATTCATAAACATTTTGGTTATTGTGCATAGCATAATGCTTCAGGAGTGTGAAGTACTACTTATACATTGCGTAGAAACAAACTTCCCGTACAGGATACAGCTTTGCCTCTGGAACTATTCTAAAAGTGCGTGAGTAGGATGTTTTAGTGGGCTCTTCTGAAATACCTCCAAATGTGAAGCTCACCCAGTGCTTTTTAAGACAACTGAGCTTTACTCTGGAGGGAAGCTCTTTCTGCCTTGCTTAAAATGAATTGAGAAATAAGCAAAATGTTGACTAAAGCTGTTTTCAAAAATGTGTTTAGGCTCCAACCATTATGGCTGTGGGTTGTAGTTACACTTTTTTTCTGGTTATGTTTGAATGCACTTAAATTCTCTCAAAATTGTGTTATGTCAAACTGGAAAACTGAGGGTGGTTGTGGCAGAGGTAACTATGTGGCATCTTATAGTCTGTTTTATTGTGCTTGTTCCAGACAAATTCTGGCTGCATTGCAAGCTGAGCATACAGTAGAATATGTGATAAATTATAAACTTAAAGACATAAATATAGTAAGTTCATTGGCAAGAACTGTAATTATGTTGAGTTTGTTTTAAATATAATAATCAAAAAATCATGCTTCAGTACATAATGTGGCTAGTTTCTGATACCTAAAGAAGAATGTCATACTGACTGATTTATTCTTTAGCTTTCTTTTTGGGGATATATTTCTCTGCCAATTATGCTAATGTTGACATGACTAGAATTAAGATGTGCCAAACCAGGAGTGCTTTTTTATCTGACTACAATTTGCTGTTTTGTTTCTCTGGATTACTAAGTTGTGTGTGTGTGGTGGTGAAAAATACTGAACTCAAGTGGTTTCAAGCACTCCCTTTACACCAGAAAAGGATACATCCATTAAGGCAATCATGCTGCGGCAGGACTCCAATTCGAACCCTTCTGACCTTAGGTCCTTATCTGAAACAAATGATCCCAGGTGAATACAAATCATTCAAATCAGCAAGTGATTTTCCTCTCAGGTGTAACTCTAATCAAAATAAAAGCCAAACCTACTTCCTTCATCCAGTAAGAAGTGGCAGGGAAATCTGAAAAGACTCTCGGTAATGTTATTGTTTGTGAATTAGATATTACTTTTCTTGACTTGTTATATACAAAAAAAAACTCTGGAAAACTCTAAACTAACTTCTGGGTTACTAAGCAAGCAGGGTCTGTAGGTTAAAGTTTGCTAAACAGGGAGAAAGGTCTGACTCTCCACTAGAAAATTTTTAAAAGAGCATTTGCAGAAAATTGCATTATTGTCCCATGTGGTAGTTCCAATGAACATCTGCTCATTTCTAGATTATCAGTGCTAACAACCTGTAGAGACCATCTCTGTGAAAAGTTCAGCTTGTTAAAGTCCCAGATGCAATGTCCAAGGAAATGTAACTGGGAAATTTCTGAGTTTGAAAACATCAACAATTTTTATAGTGCAGCTTGGGGTGGGGAGTTATGCTCTGTCACAGATTTCTTTCTCCAGGGTTAGTAAAAACATGCTCGAACTCACGTTTTTTTACGACATTATTGAGAACATTCCTAAGTTCCTCAGCATTGATCTCCATGTCCTAATGGAAATGTGGTGAGAATATCATTGGTTACAGCATTCTTTATGAAAAACAGTTTTATGGATGGATATGCTAAAAGTATGAAGTCTTTGGTCACTTTTCAATTAGGCATACACATGTTTCAAACCAGGAATTCTGCTTCATGTGAATGTTAGACCAGCTCTGTCTTGAGACTGCAGTACAAGGTAGACCTGAAGCTACCATACAGTGCTCTTAAACTAAGTGCTCTTAAGCTAGAGGAATGACTGGTAATTTCAAGCCAAATAGTGCAAGTCAAATAGCAAAATCAGAAAATTCCTATGCCACACTTGCAGCCACTTGATTTATGCAGTTCTTTGATCTTTATATTTTTATCTTTAACTTGTTAAGCATATACCAGAGGGCACTGCATTTCTAACTTGCTTATACTTGTTGTGCAAAACAGCATCTTGTAGGAGAGATAGAAGAAAAAGGATGAATTTAAATAAGACTCCCTCAGACACAGTGGGAATAGCTTATACATACATATAATGATAGCTGTGTCCTTAATGGGGTTTTTATTTGATTTTACTTATCTCAAAATCACAAAGAGAATTTGATGGGAGGAAATTCAAGGGAAACTTTAATATTCAGTGTTCTGAATCAATGGAGTAGTTGATTTAGGAGCTGTTGTGGCCAGGCTGCTTTGAGAGCAGAGACAGGGATTGATTGCATACTCACATCCCCTGCGATCTGTCGGAAAATATTCCTGAACTGTTTTTGCTCCTCACTCTCCTCATGAGCTTTTGCTGAAGAACGCTGAAAAGAGACAAGCAAAGAAGAGATACATTCTGAGCCCTGCGAGGAAGAGAAAGGGCCTGGATGGCTCACTTGCCCTTGTGTGAGAGATTATCTTAGTGAATCTGGAGGCACTTGGAGTAATGGGTTATCCTCCCACTCCTTTCCCCATGTTTTTGTTAGCTGTGTTCCTTAAAACTGCCAAGTGTTTAACTTCATCTCACTGTTCTCTTTCCTATTTGAAGGAGCTTAAATAATTACTTCCACTGGCAGTTATCTTCTAATTTTTTGTTTCAAAATATTGCAAAAGAGAAGTTTGGAGCACAAGAAACATACATGAGAATCAAAGAATGGTTTTGGTTAAAAGGAACCTTAAACATAATCTTGTTCAAGTCTCCTTGCCATGGGCAGGGACACAGCATTTGCCTCCCAGCTGCCCTGTAGGCTATAATTGATCACGTGAGCACTCTTTAGGATGTGGGCAGCCCCTTGCTGAAGACAAACAGCATATGAGACAGTGGAAAACAAAGAACATGAAGCTTTTCTAGTCACATGGAAAATGCAACCCTGAACTCTGAAACTCATACTGAAATGCAAAATTAAAGTTATCAGTAACAAAGTGAATTTCTTGGCTTAGCTCTTCTTTTCCTTTGTCTAAATGCAGAGGCAAGTTTAGATTGGTTCTCACTTCACTACCTGCATGCTCTAGCAGCCATGCAGGAGAGCAGCACCTTCCCTTTAAGCAGATGCTCCAGCCATGCCTCCAGATGCCACAAGCCTGGATGTGGTGACCTGGCTGTTAGAGACACTGAGTCTCACCCTCCTGCAGGCAGAAACTCTGAATTTTCTGCTCTGTTTTCTTCTTCTCTGGTAGCGAGAGAAATGAGGGGGGTTCTCCTGGGTTTGCCCATCCTTTATCCTCTAGCCAAAATGGACTAGGATAGAGGTGTGTAGTTTGTAACAGGAGAGGCTGCGCTCATTGCCAGGAGCTTCTGCAGCCCTTCAGTTGTGGTTTGTGCATGTGCCCTCTTTAAGAGGTACTGCCTCAGGGGGCCGAGCGGGAGTGAGTTGAAGGTGGGGAAGGAATCTCTCACAAATGGGATTCTTGTATGAGAGAGCAACCAGGAGATGTCTTCAAGCAACTAAATCCCCCTGCAGAGCTGATAAATACCTGAAGTGACAGTCTCTCTGTGCTCATGCTCATTAGATCCACATAAACCAGAAGCAAGTCATGTTAAGATGTGATGAGAAGCTGTTTCGTATCTCAGAACACCTCTTTGCCCTACTCCTGTGCTCTCCTCAGCCACTCTTTCATGCTAACCAGACCAAGCCTTATTTCCCCCTCTGCCACTTGCTGCAGAAACCTTTTTATCATCTGCTTTGGTTTTTTCACCATCTTTGCCAGCATTTTCATCTGCTGTCAGCTCCTTATTGCTGTTCGCTCTGTCAGAAACGAAGATGATAGGCTAGAAGAAGAAGAAAAGAGCAAAAGAGAAATGGAAATTACACAAGAAATAGTGGAAAATTTGCTTACAAGCATTCCATGGAAAGTGCATGCAGCAATAACTCAGGCTCTTGAAAGTATGACGAGAGAAGCCATTTCTTGGAATGAAAGAAAATAAAGAATAAAAATAGAAGTGGAAAATTTTCTGCTGTTGCTGCTCTTCTCATGCTAAAAAAACCTGCAAAATATTTTTTTTTGTTTTGTTTCATTTTGGGTTTCTTTGTGTGGTTTTGTTCTGGTGCTTTAGTTGGTTTTTTATGGGGTTTCCCCCCTGTTTTTAAGCAAAATAGGCCTCCTAGATTCTCATCATTTAAACTGATGAGCTTGCCCCTCAATGAAGGGCAGTAGCACTGAAAACAAACCAAATGTGAATTGTACGCAGAAAAGGAGTTACTTGTGTAGGAGCTTGTTAGTTATGTGAAGCATATGTTCTTTCTCTATATTGATTCTTGAAGCACTCAGCTGGAAGCAGCCATGTGCAATTGTTCTGGTTTGGTGCATTTAAAACAAGTTAAAAACTGCTACATGATGTGAATGTGTTTCTCTAGAGTATTAATTACAATCAGCCTGTCTTGGGATTAAAATATCTGATTACATTTTCAAGGTCCAAAATGTGTTGTGTCGAATCAAAAATAGAATCCTGGACTTTGGTGAGCAGAAACTTCAGGAAAGGGGAGTGGCTGCTACACTAGGCAATGAAAAGCAAGTGTGAGGGAGAAGGGGGTGCTTTTCACTAGCAAGGGGTGTCAGGTTGCCTGTGAAGGGGGCAGGAAGGAAGGACAGTTTGAGCAACCCAGAGGACTGAGCTGATAAAGCTGAATCATTTGTTACCCTTTCACCACCCCTTTGAGTGAGAGGGGTATATGATGCTAATGCTATTTCCTTAGAATCTAATGTAGGAAGACAAAATCCTGCATGCAAAAGGCCTCCTATCCAGCACTCTTCATTAACTAGACAGACACAGAGATGATTATAATACCAAGGAACTCTGTCCTTGCTCATGCATTGCACATGCTTCTTTGCCTTGCTGGCACTAAGCACATTGCACAGGTACCTACCTTGCCCTTTTTCTTCTGTGTGAAGAGAAAAAATTAAAAAGTGCTTGATCAGATTATGCAGAGCTGATGGCAAACTTTAATTTTTTTATTTTTCCCTTTCTCATGTTTATTTTTCCAGTTCCTATACTCATACAAATTTTCCCATTTGCTATATTTATACAGCTTTCAAATCACTAGAAATGAGGGAACATGCAGCCACCAAGACATGGCACACTGAAAGAAACACATTGCAGAAACCATAGCAAAACTGTGTCTCATCTCATCTGGGGCTTGGTCTGCTTGAACAAAATCTCTTTAGCTCTGAGTATTTCTTTTCTTTTTCCCAGCCTGCCAGTGCAGTGGAGATTGAACTTCTGTGCTGACAGAATAATGATACATGAAGTGACAATTTAATTCCCTCATATCTGGACAGTTATTTTTCCCTATGACAGCAAACAAAAAGGGAGCATTTCTGAGCAAGGTTTAATGGAGCTCAGTTCTGTGCAACAGCATTTCCTCTGATTTTTTTTCAAGATTAATTGTACTGTTAGCTCTAGTATATTCTCATAAAGATGTGTAAAACTCCACAGTGAAGAATTAGAACTTGTCATGGATGCTGCTTTGAATCAGAGTGCTACTAGGATCCCTTTTCAGAAAGAAGGGACTACAAAATAAGGTAGTTTTTTCTTTATTAGATATGATCCCAATTTCACAAAGAAAGTATCTCAGGGCACAGAGCTAGGCTTCCCTTGGTAAACAGATAATCTCCATGGATGGAGACAAAGGAAATGCTTAGCATCCAGCTTCTTTATGCCAGGACAAGATTTCAAATCTGCAATAGTATTTTGGTCTCAGTCAAGTTCAGAAAGTAGTATATAAAGCAAGTGTCAACAGAACTATCATGATGAGAAAAAAGATGAGAGTTTGTGATAAAGGTGCTGTCATTTGTAGCTGCAAATTATTTCCTGCTGTAGGTTTCCCTAGGTATCATGTTCCTCATCTCTCTACCCCTATACACAAAAGAGGACCAGGACAGTACTTACCAAAGGACGCTCTGCCTCAATCGTGTTTTCAACCTCCCTAAGTGGAAAGCAGAAAATAAATAAATCAGGAAAGTGACTGTTCCCAAGGTTGTTTGGTTTTTTAGGTGTTTTTTAAGCAGCTACTTGAACTTTCCAAGCAGCCAGTGGTGTGGGCTGGCTTCCAGCATTACGGCTGCAGGCTCAAGGAGTAGCCTTTTCCCATTTTGAGCTGAACATCCCAAGTACCATATCCAGGATGGCTGCCTCCTGGCTTACGCCTGTAAAGAGCCTCGATAACTGTGAACTGGAAGTAAAACAGAAGTTCTTTGGCCTTAGTAAATGGCTAATGGTTTGTTTGCAAAGGATATCCTGCAAGCAGTAAGCTTCTCCAAAGAGAATTCAAAGTAGTTTCTTGTTAGTCTATAAAGTAAGCTTGTGGGTTTGCAGCTTGGAGTTTCTAATGAGGTTAAGAAAATAAAAAGCAGGGTGTAGCAAACTGGTAACATGACTTTAGCAGACTAGTGAGGTCACTCCACCTATATGGCCAGATAAATGGCTCTGCAACTTACTCTGAAAGACTTCTTTTCTCTGAGAAGACCCTGAGGATGAATTCTCCCTCCTGGTGGGGGTCATATGTCGATGGGATGATGACGTACTCGCTGGGAGGTAACCGGAAGCGCTCAGAGATTTCTCGCATGTTTATGTAAGTCTTACTTCTAGCTTTGGAGGCATTGTAGAGGAAAAAATCCTTCTGCAAGTGGTGCTTGGTACCATGCATCTGCAGAACAAATGAGCCAATTTGTCTTCAAGGATGTCTTTCCCATTGCCCAGGTGGGCTGCCATGCAGGCAGTACATGGCTGGGACAGAAAACACAGGAAGCATCAGCTCAGCAAGCTGAGGGGTGGTGGTAGCTGGTGGCAGGTACGGACTCTGTCACCTTTAAGTTGCTACTGACTGAGTCAATTTGGCTTCTGAGGGCTGTTCCAGGGCCCACGGGCAGATTGTGTGGCTGACTTCTGCTGAGTAGGCACTTGTATCTATCTGACCCTTTTGCTACATGCTGGGTTGTATGTAACCAAAACTCTTTCCTCTGAGGGTGTATGACAAGGAATGGTGTAAGCAAACTCCTGCATGCAGAGTGGTAAAGTGAAGGTGCTTTCAGTGGAAACGTGTCCTTGTCTGGACAAAACATGAGTTCTGAATCTAACAATGTGATGATCAAACATTGCATTAGTTCAAATATGAAAATTAAGTCAAGAATTGTGGACTAAGAACACTTGCAGGATGTTTTTTTCAGAAATAACCATCTGTAAGATAGCTAGCAAAGACAACATTCAGACTGTCATCCTCATGCTTCCCAGGTAACAAACTTCAGGTGAGCATGTTAGCAAAACTTATGATGCCAATGATTCAGCTGCTGTCAGGCTCAGAAAAAAAATGCAATCTATGTATTTTTAATAAGCTTTCTTCAATGTCTGAAAATACCATTAATTTTCTAAACAAATTCTAAGACTACAGAGAAAACTCAGTGACTGCAGAATGTAGGCCATTTGTATTATTTTTAGGAGGAAATGCAAGTAGTTTAGGGTGGTTCTTCATGGAGTGCAGAGGCTAAGCACTCACAGGCACTGCTTCTGCATCTCTGACCAACTGTGCAAGTGATGGCCAGGCCACCAGAGAAGACAAAAGAAGCACTGAGGAGACGGTCCAAGTGAAAATGGGATGCAAATGAGAAAGAACTAAAAAATTACTCACAAAATGTTACTAATAAACACTCCAAGCAAAAAGGTTAGCAGTTCTACTGCTGTTACATCCCTGAAAACAACCTTGACTGGGCAGTCTCCTGCTGACTTGCTGACAGGCACTACAGTAACACTAGCTGTGAGTATGCACCAAGATGTCAACCTGGCTCCGTTCTGCGCATACCTCTTTGGGCACCTTAGGGAGAAACAGAGAGAAGAAACAGTCAGAGCTGCAGGGGGAGTCTACATGTTTATAGGTCATACATAAGGGCATTCACCTAGAGTTCTGGGGACACAATAATTAAAATACCTATAGCCAGATAAGCACTTTCCCTCTTCCTTTCTAGGTTTCTTGGCATCTACATGAAATCAGCTAAAATCTGAACCAAATATGTTTGTGCAACGGACTGAGTAAATTGACTTTTTCATCAAGTCAATAACAGGGATAGAGGTTAATTGCTACATATGAGTCTTGGGTGTCTTTCTCCTTTTTCACACTCTTCTGCCAATGAAATGCCTAGTTTCAGAAAGGACAAAAGGGAGATTGAAGAAGATATAGGAAAGAGTATGCTAAATTCTGGCATTAGGTCACTATAAAAGCCTAAAAAGTGTCTTACTTAATAGATGGTTAAACCCTGACATTACTATGGTACAAGCAGTTAGAAAGACTTGAATTCCCTTCCTCTCTTCTAGATTTTCCAATTTCCTTGCGAAGCAAAAATTGCAATTGATGTAGTCAGTCTGAATGATTCAGTGGTAAATGCACACTGTTGGGATTTGTGACCACAGTGCAAAGACCAAAATCTAGAGCTGTTACCTCATAGATGGCAAAGCCAATGGTGTACAGGTTGGCTCCCAGCTTGCGCTCTTTCCTCCTGTTTTTCTGCATCAGTGCAACAAGGAAGCTGCAGATAACCTCTTCATCCTCAGGATCATCATCTTCCTCCAGGAGCTTCAAGCGATACTGGGGATTGGTCCAAAATGTATCTGAGAAATCCCACCAGAAAGCAAAGAAAACATGTAAAGCTTCAGTCTTCTAATGATGTTCATGATCAAAGAGAACTTTTAAGTTCCCTGCCTATGGCTCCTGAGGAAAAGGTTAAAACTGGGCTAAGACTTATGTGGGTTTTATTACATATTATGGCTGTTTCCTAGTTCTAACAACTGCATAGCAAATGAGGATATATGGAGAACTGTCATCTGATAAACCTCTAAAGTCCCTAAACCTATCGCTAATCCAAAAAAGTGAATTGCCCAAGTGAAATCTAACAGTTAAGGGTGAAATTTTTCCCTTCTACTTGGAGCACTGTGAAGTACTTGAACAATGATTTACCTTTGCTACGGCTGCCTTTTGGGCTTACAATATTCTGTTACAACATGGTGACAGAAGATTTCCAGCTACCAATCGCATGCCTTGTCCAGTGAGGAAGCAAGGCTTTTCCTATGGCTGAGCACTAACCAGGCTGTGGTATGACTTAGCCTTTGGGATCTACCCTAGTCCCCATCAAAGAGGTCGTATCTCTCAGGATCCTTTCCTCACCTGGATAATTGCGGCAACCTCCAGCTGAACAGCCTCTCACCCAGCGTCCTTCATTGACTGACACAGTCCAGGTCTGGAATTTATCCACTTCCAGAGTATCAGGTGTGAGGTTACAGATCTCAAGCTTTGTGAAGTGCCTCATGAAATCTTGAAATGATATCCTGGAGGAATTGAGAGGAAATTGAACTCAAATGGATTTACATGGTCGGCAGCTGTCTGAAAGACCCTGGGGAGGTGGGGGATGGTGACCAACAGCACTGTCAGTACTGGGACAAGTTTGCAGTTGGGAGTGCCATGTTTTCCAAATGCTTTTGGTCTGCTGGTTGGTCAGTTACCACAGGTACAGCTCCAAACTCAGGGAAACTGAGCTGAGAGAATGGTATGAAGGAAGGGTGATGGAGAGCTTGTGGAAGTGTCACATTATTAGAAAGACTGTGCTGATGGCACTGAATAATCCCTGGTGGAAGAATGAGAGGACCACAGAGCAGGGCTTGTTGGGAATATGAAGGGGAACAGAGGTCCCTGCAATGGTTTTAGCGGATTTGTAGTAGTGCAATGTCATTAATTTTTGCTATGACTGCAATATGATTGCATATTTCCTAGAGAAGCACTGGTTTTTGACTGATGCTCTCACCAGAACTCCCCATCTTCCACGACCTTGTGCTGCAGGCGGATTTTCTCTGCTTCATTAACAGAGTCCCACTCCTCTGACCTTCAAAGGAGTAAACAAGTTAGCTTAGGATTTGCCATACACTTTTCATCAAAGTTTCTAAACTTTAGCCACATAGAGTGAAAAATCAAGAGTCATTTTGCTACTTCCACATAATTTTTCCTTTGTAAGCCTTGCAACTACTTATTCTCAATGCTATCCTCTTCTGCCCAAACAAAAGAAGCAATTGTCCTACTTCTCTCTGCCTTCCCCTTTGAATTCCTCTTAGCAGGTCTCAAACATCTGCTGAACTATGTTAATTTTACTTAGCTTGAATAAAAAGGTGTTTGTAGATTATCATTGCTGGCGTACCAATTGAAATTCCTTGAAGGAAAACCCTGACATCTTGCTACATTTAGTTCTTTTGTAACTTATATGATTTTTCTGCTATCACATCTTGTTTTGAAAACAGACACTGCTGAATTTAATAAGCAGTAAAACCAGATTTAATGTGTCATTAAACTGGGCTCTCTCTTCATTTCCATTTATTAAAGTCCCTCTTAATATCTTATTAGGTACTCTTTTCTTTCTTACATCTTCAGCTAAGCACTCAAAATGACAACAAAGACAATTCAGATACCTCATCACTGAATATTAACGTTATGCACAAACTGCATAAAGACAAATAAAGCTGCAACTTCTTTTTCAAATCACACAAAACTGTTTTACTCACTTGTCACTCCAGGCTCCATTCCATTCCACCTGGCCCCAGGGGTTTCTCAGCCTTACCAGACGTATTTTCTCCCCTTTAAATACTGTCTAATTGAAAAAAGAAAGCAACAAGAATAGATGGAGGGTAGGTTCAAAAGGAAATGTTCTGCCTGTCACCACACCCCTCAGTGATTGTGCTTTTCTGGGCCATACCCCACCCTGATCTTCTTGGGGTGACTGTGGGAAGGCTGTAAGACCAGGAGGTGGCTGCCTATGGCCACCTTTGCCCAAGTGGGCATTTCCCCAGAAAGCCAAAACTTGGATAGCTTTCTTTGTCCACAAGATTTTTACTTATTTGAATATAATTTTGTTTCCTTAGCTCATAATTTGTTTCATGCCTCTCCTGGCTTGGCTGCCGAGCATGGGGCCAGGCCAGTGGTGGCTGCAGCTGTGCACAGCTGGAGGGGAGCAGTGCACGTACCTCTTCCACGGCCGTCACGGAGTAGGCATGGCCTTTGACGAGCCCGCAGGACATCCGTGTCTCGTACTGCATGGGCACTATGGTCTGTTAGACAGAGAGAAAAACCTGTGGGACTTGTGCAAAACTCAGCTGCCTGCTCCAGGACAGGTGCTGCCAGCCAGGGCTTTCCGAGAGAGGGTGCCACCGTTCAGGTGACCGGATTGTTTAGCTTCTTCTCCTCTTTGTGTTTGTTAAGGTGGTCAAGCTAAGCGCCCACAGAATTCATGTTAATAGTTAGGAAGGAGTGAACCATGAACTAAAAATGGAAAAAGTTGCTAATATCCATTGAAAAGGACATTTTCTGGTGTCTTTTTCCCTTTTTTGAAGGTTATGGCTTTTTGCACTTGGAACATGGTGGGATATAGCATGCCTAATCAAATAATTAGCTTTTTTTATTAGAAGGACTATTCAGCCTTTTCTAGGATAGTATGTTCCTGCATAGCTCAGTAAGGTTATTACAGGTTATTATGAACTGGTTAAACATCAGAGCAAATCAACACCTAGAATACTTTCATCTTTCCACATGGCACCTATCTTATCACAATGACATTTAAACACCCATTTAATACACACTGTTCCTGCTAACTGACACTCTTTTATTGCATCTAACTTTCAGAAAGGGCGTAACTGGGTCGTTCAGGTGTAAATCCATTTGTAGTCTTAGTCATCAGCTTTTAGTGTGTCTGATGGATTTTTACTGGTTTATCTGTGAGATCTGGAATTGGGAGCAAGATGACAGATGCACACAGCCTGCTGTACTTGTACAGGGATCTCCAGTATCAGTGAGAGGGGCAGACCCTGACATGTGCACGTGGACCATGAGCAAAACTTCCCCTCCTTCTTTGTGTCTGTTACTGAGAGATGCCTGTAAGGTCCTCTCAGTAACTCTGCCACCCCTTCTTGACACATCTGATGGCATGAAAAAGGCAGGGCTGGATCCTGGGAGAGAATTGGTAAAGTCACACAAAAATGTTCTCAGCTTGCACAGGGAGGATCTCATCCAAATATTTCCTGGATGTTGCAACTGTTTTCCATTATTTCACTTCAGCACCTACTTGGTTTCGTTTCCCTTGATTCTGTTTTCATACTATAACCTCAGACTTTTTTCTTAATTTCTTCTCGTTGTTGCCATCATTACTTGACAGAACCCCTTTCTCTTCTTTCTGTTTAAGAACATTAACTCCTGGTGCCCTGGACTACATCTCAAAGTGCAGTTCTGGAAGCGTTTCATCTGCCTCTTTCTATCAGGAGTCCTGATTTTTTTCCTGGTGATGGTTGAGGAATGTGCAATAACCAAGAGCTGCTGGGGCAACAAGTATAGGAAGAGTTTTGAAATCTTTTAGCAGACAGTCACCGAAGAGGAAATTCTCCCCACAAACATGGGTGGTTTGGGCAGCTATGCTTGCAAAAAAAAGGTAGTCATACTGGTCTTTCCCATAGAATGACACCATTTCAGTCTTTTAGAAAGAACTAAATATGGTTGTCAGAAGAGGAAAAAAAAATCAGCTGTTTCATCTGCAAATGCAGAAGAAAGTTTACACAACCAAAAGTTTTGAGTGATGTAATTGTGGAGGATTTTTCTTTGTTTTTTGGGTTTTTTTGGGTGGTTTTTTTGTTATGTTTTGTTTTGTTTGTTTGTTTGTTTTTTCCCACCCTTCCCCACACCCCTGTAAAAGAAGAGATATAATTTTATTGTCATGGAAATGCAGCTCCCTAAAGGGCAAGGTATGACAACTGCCTGACACAGTGGAGGTAGCAAAGTGTCCCTCTACAGATTTGGAAACTTTTAAGTTGTCCAGTATGCGATTTTTTCTTACAGGGTTTTAACATCCCTCTCTTTATTTTGCTAGATACTGAGGTGGATATGCTGGAGTTACTTTGTATTTCATCACACATATAACTCCACATATTTTTCATTTTCCTTGTTAGGCATTTTTAATGAGGACTTTGTTGGCAGTAATCAAAAAGGAGGATCCCTAGAGTAGACTTTCCTCCATTAAAGGGTAGAGCACTGTCTCAAAATAAGTTCACATAGAGCTTTTTTGCCTGGACCGAGAGCTATGCAGAGCTTGCTTTTTCCTTCTTTGACATTCCATGCACACTCAAAGATCTTGTTCTATTCTAGTATTTTAATTTTTTCCTTCTCTCCACCCTATTCAAGCAAGAGACTTGATAAAATCCACTAATTTCCACTAAATTTCTTGTTCTGCAAATAATAAGCCTGTGTCACAAGCCAGCAGCCCTTTAAAGCCTCAGTATCAGTGAAGCCCTCTAGCATCAGTCACTGTGTTGGAAAGCACTCGAGTCTTTTAACACACATGTAAAATAGCATCCATAAGAACATTTCATTAGTGTTATTCTGTGGAAACCAAATAAGGATTTAAAAGCATAGGTGATATGTTTCTCTAATTTTTTTAAATAAAAGCATTCTGAAGTCAACTGCTTAGGAGACATACCCAGGCTGGCCTCTCCTCCATCCCCTGGTAGTCTACAGTGGACTGAGTCATCTGGGCATTTTCTTGATTCTTCACCATGCGAGCAATCAGTTCTCCAATGTTGCTTCCAGGAGCTGATCCATAGGAAAATCCTAGGTCATCCTGGCACAGAGAATGGGAGAAGAGTATCATGGCGTGGTAAAAATTAGCCTAGATTACTTTTCTTTTCCCTCATTACGTCCATACTTATCTACAGTGGTCAATAGCAGTGCTTGTTCTTCCACCTTTACTGAAATACGGTAATCTATAAGGTATAATTTTTTTTATTTTTAAATTTACCACAATAAGTGAAGACAGTCTTGAAGCCACGTTGACAATAAAATGTTAATGTACATGCTTAACATCTTTGACATGAAGATTTGTGTCTTAACAGAATTGCAGCATCCTCATACTAACCTCATTTCACTAGGTTAGGGTCTTGAGGGGGAAGGGGTGCTGGTTTTGCTGATTGCACCTGTTTTTTCCACCTCTGTGTTCTGCTTCTGTTTATTTCCCTTTTGGTACTCCCTGTTGGTGAGTAATGGCTGGTCTCTAGGGGGGATTACTCCATCTCCTAGAAATGGATATTTTGTGTGTGGCCTAAACCAAGCAGTTCCAAAGGTGGTACATATTTGGGTAAGAATGGAGAGGTCCCTCTCCTCTACCATTTATTATCTGCAAAATTCATATGGACTCACATCAATGGAACTGGCCATGAGGGAGCCTCTGTCAATGGCATGTTTCATGATTTTATAGATATCTTTAGGGGCATCCTTTATCTCGTAGAACTCTGTGACTCCTCCGGTGAAGTCCTCCATGGCTTCGGTGGTGTTGCCTCCCTTCAAAGCTTCATATGACCCATGGAGTCTTGAAGAGAGAAAAGAAAAATATTCTTTGACACAGGTGTAGATAGCTACCTATATATTTATATCCATCTTGTGTGTATAATTACTGCTATGTGAACACACATACTAAAAACCCTCAAACCATCGGTCTGCTAACTCACAAGTTAAAAGTTCTAAAAAATGCCACCTGTGCACATAGCAAAAAAAGAAAGATATGCTGAAAATCAAAGGTAGACTTCTGAATGAGTAGCAAAACTTCCTAGAAGATACACTTTAACCAATCCCCAGCTCCAAGGAGTGGGAAAAAGCATTGGTATATTCAGGGATATTCTCTGTGTGCTTCTAAAGGCTGCATGCAGTGGTTTAAGCACCGTCCCAGGCAGAGCCCTGCCGGGGAGCCCGGCACAGCCCGCGGTTCGCTTTACTTTGCATAGGCCTTTTCCAGGAGGGCGCTCCAGAACTCGTTGCGCTGGGAGGACTTGGTGAAGACCAGCTGGTTGTTGTAGGTGGGTAAGCAGTCATCGATGACGACATCCACCCAGTCTCCATAGCGCCAGAACTGCTCAAATGCAAACAGGAAAAAAACAAATCTGGATTGACTTGGTGCAGGGAGTGGGGAAGCCTGGCTGAAAAGTCAGGGTGAGAGAGGAGAAATGTGGAAATCAACTGCTTTGAAATGTGGCCAAAACTGACAGCTACTGTGAGGAAGGCAGCTAAGGTTCTTTAAGAGAACCAAAGGAAATGTGAAAGCAGTCAATCTTTTTCAAATATGAAGTTTTTTGATAATTTGTTATAACAGACCAGCTATTTGTAGGCCTAAAAATAGCTGCTCTTGCCAAGTACCCACATGTCTGTGCTGGCTGTAGTGCTGCATCTGAGCAGTGAGGCAGGACCAGCACCTGTTGCTATTCCTCACATCCAGGACACCACAATCTGCAAATGCTTCCTTGGTGGGTTAGTGCTTCCTAATTGCTTTTATTGGCTTTTCCTTCTGTGACTGCCCTGGTGGACGAGTTTGCGGTGAGGCAATTCAATCCCTTTTCCTCCCTGCTGTCACTCAGGCTTCCAAAGGGTGGAGAAAAGAGCGAAGAGCGTGCCAGGAGCTGAGCCTTGAGTAAATGCTTACCACTAGATGGAGTGACTCACCTGGAAGTGAAAGATACCAGCATAGTTTTGTATGAAGGACTGGTCGTGAGGTATGACTCTACAGAGTAGTTTTTTATTCAGTGTCAGGCAAGCAATGGCAGCCAGAAACCAGCAGTTACCTGTAAATGAGCAGAAGCAGTGGATAAAATGGAGAGAGCAACTAGAATCAAAGGGAAAAGCTGAGATATTGCCAAGTGATGTGTTGACTCTCAGTAGAGCACGAGTCTCCCTGTGTTCTGCAGTACTTTAGCACTTTATCTATTTGTGCTCTAGAAATGCTCATGGGCATTGTTCATGGCTGGGTGTACAAATAGGATAAACAGATGATATTCCCTGTACTTTTGAAAAAGCCTAAAATCTGATGAGCACTGTTACCTGCATTAAGAATTCCCTGTGTCATGTGAATCTTTCACTAAAATTCTTGCCTAGATTGCTACTGAACAGATCTCAACAATTTGCTACAGAGTAAAGGAATCACTGAGACAGAGAATTTCAGATACCACCTTGGAAACAAAAGAAAACTGGGAGCTAAGCTATGATGCAGATTTTAAAAAGTGCAGAGTTGAAGTAAGAATTCCATACCTAGTTCTCCTTGGCAGATATCTGTTCTGTTGGCTCCACCAATAATAAACCGTGGATTTTCACAGATTTCCTGCAAGACAGAAATGGATGACCAGGAATAGCATGCATTATGATGCCTGTTTAGCACAGAAGTAAAGGCAGTTTTAGAACATTTTCCTATAGGATAGCTTGTGGTATCAAAACCTCTCTCCCAGTTTTCATCTCTAGATCTTCATTATGAATATGTTTTGGAATCTGGATGTGCCAGAGTTTTCCCCATGCATCTACAGGGTATCAATAGCTCAATATTGAGCCTGGGGTGCTCCCTCTGTATTGGAATGTGAAAACACACTGAAATGAGAAGAATTGGGGAAAACATTTTTTCCGCACAGTAATGAAGAAAACAAAACATTGAAGGCAAGAGGAGAGCAAGCAGATGAAAAAACCATCAGGGGACTAGGCTAAATTATTTTAAAATTAACTTATGTCCACCTTACATATGCTGGGGCATTAAAAGGCTTGAAGAATGCATTTCGTTGGTAAAGAACCCCACCATTACTCATTCTTAAAATTAAAGGCTCAGATGTTTAATTACCAGAAATTATCAGTTGCTGGTTAAGAGATTTTATTATTTTCCTCATGTGGCAGTATTTAATTGACAATGCTGCATTCAAAAATGTGTACAGATACCACCTCTGTCTCTGAGGACAGGTCTTTTGTCTTGCACATTGCACAACATATTTGGTTTGTCGGTATTTGTATTAGAACAGAATGGGTACAAGATGCTGTACAGGCATAAACAATTAAGACATTTCTGCAGGGAGGGAAGGCAAAATGCAGCAAGTGAGGTGGGACAATTGCAGGCTTACATTGCCCTTTTCTATAATGGATAAAGACTGTAGTGTAGAGGAACACCAAGGAAAGTAGTGCCTATAACCTGTCCTACAGAGTAAAAAATGTGCCTGCTTTATCCCATCTGTCATACTCAAATACTTGGTATGGAGAAGAATAAGAAGACACAAGTTCCAGATGCGTCTCTTGTGAGGGTAAGGGAAGAAAGATATTGCAACCTGAGGAGCACTGTCCTGAGCAGCTGCAAATTGGGAAAAAGACAAAGTATAGTCCAAGAGCCCAATCTGTTGAAAGATATTGGGACTAGAGTGGGAAGGGGACAGAACAGACAACTGACAATTGCCTGTGTGGCAGTACACATGGGCAGCTGATGCTACCTCTATAGTCTAAAGCTTTTTACTCATATCATCAGGGTAGCTCTGGACTTTCCCAGACTCATGTTTCAGGTCTAATAGTTTCACTTGGTTCAAACCCACTTTTTTCTCCTTCACAGTTATCACAAGAGTTGTTTTGATGTAAGTATTTGGATTAGTCATATAGCCAGACAGAGAGACCAACTTCTGCCACCCTCCCTACCACCAACCCCTGCAGGCACTTTCTTTTCCTCGAGGGAAGGAATGTAAGGATTATCCTGTTATTTTGGGCCTTGGTCAGCTGTTCAGGTCGTGTTCTGTCAAAGCAGATATTTCAGATGCCTTTATGCTTTTCTCCACTCACTTGCTTTGTTTAAAATATTCTTCCTCACATTGCTGTGGTGCTCTGCTTGCACAGTCCAGCACAGTCACTAGTCTGAGATGCCAGGTTTTTGGTTTGTGTTTCTTCCAACTCTATTATTGTATTTTGGATCGATTTTGCTCTTATTGTAACTAGCTTTGAAATCCAGCATGCTATGTTTTAGTTGAAAGTAGTCAGGTGCCACCTCGGTGTTTCCAAATATTAAATGTACCACGATGTGTTACTCAGAGCCATTTATTGCATCTTGGGGTCATTTGTTTTCTAGGATGCTTGGTAAAGGCATGCAAAGGAGAGAATCATGCAATTGTCATATGGCCTGGTTTAGCTATGACAGAAATGCTTTTCTTGCATTTCTTTATGGGGATCAGGTGTGTATTGCACACTGTGGATATTATTTTAATTTCTATTTCCCTAGTTCATCTCCAGCTGTGCTAGTTCTGCTGGCTACAGCTGAAGTTGCAGAGAAAGGTATCAAGATCTTCCAAGGCTGAAGTACTCAGTCAGCAGAGTGAGATGAACTGGTGTCCAAGATGCAGGTGGTAGGTCTGTCCTTCCAGTCTTCCTGAGCAAGGGATTGCTCTTCATCTCCTAGGTAAAGTTATCACCGAGAATCCCAAAAGGCTGCACTTCATTGAGGCAATGATCCATCTTTTAAAAGAGCCTCCTCTGATCTGAGTCTCTCAGACTGCCTTGGAACTATCCAAAGGATCTTTGTGTTGCACTGGGTTGATCCAGTTCAGACTGCAATTTCATTACAAAGAGTCAGTTACAGCAGGGAAAACAAAGAATCCCAGGAAAAAACCTAGTGGTGGTGCATGCTGCTTTCTGGGAAGAGATTACTTATGAGTCAGTTGGAAGGGAGCACTGGAAAATGCAAAGGCAGCATGCAACTAAAAATGGCATTTGACCTTTGTTATATTTTCATTAGCTTTTCTTCTGTATCAGGAAGAAATCTTCCAGTCAGCTTATACTGCTGCAGACATTCATTCCTTTAAAAACTGCTGTTAATAAACTATGGCATTCAAAGTAAACTCCCAAACCTGATCCTATCAAAGAGAGCAAGGATCCTTTTCCACCTAAGACAATTTGTAGCCTCATTGTCTTTTGGTCTCTTGTGGTCTAGACCATGCTTTTAAATAGCTGTGCTGCACACTTCAAGCCACAGCTCAGTGTCAGACACCAAGCTGGTTTTTGAGATTCTGAACTGGATAATCTTCATCTGAGAGTTCTATCTTGGTGGCACTAACTGCCATCTTTGCTTTGTGGCATGACCTGCACAGGCCCACATTTTGTGATTACTAAATTCCAATAGCTTCACATGTGCGCAGTAGATGATCTGACTGGTTAATTTTCACTCCAAGCAAAATTCAATAGTTTGTTGACTTGATTTTATATGTATTCATTATTAAAAGAGAGCTGCTTCTGGTGATTTTCTGGCTATGGAGAGGATCACCGTAGGGAAGTCATTGAATTTGGTGGGTAGTGTTGTGACTTGGCTGCGAGGAAGGAGAATGACAGTGATGAATTTGAAAGCACAATGTCACAGTAGAGCCTGCCTATGAATAATGACACTGGTGTCATTAGATGCAAACAGGACTGCAGCAGGACCTCTTAATATTCCCTGTTACGTTAAAACAGACTTTTTCTCAGCTCTCAAAGATCAGTGGCCTCATCCTTGCTCTCAGCTGTGAGAAATTCCCACAGGCAGCATAGCTGTGAGAGGCACAGCCAGTCAATGAGCTGGATATGACCTTTTGCAGGTGTAAACTACTCTTTGGGCTTCTTTTACCTGCTGTGGGTGAGCGATTAATTTAATATTTTGCATTAACTGAGGGATACTTAATTTTCCCTCTATGTATCCAAACCATGGTTGTGCATACTCTGAACAGAAACACTGGAGGGATGGATCCTGCAGTCTTTACTCAGGGAAGCTTTCAGAGCTCTCACTTGGCTTTTGTCCGAATTGAGTATTGGGAGGTCTCCTCTGTGCATTCATGTCGTGGCATGGCAGTCACCAGCTGGGTAGAATTACAAGGGCCTTTTTGCTGCCCCCCTGCCAGGGCTGCCAGCTGCCCTGCACGGCACCTGTCCTTCTGTGGGTAAGGGACAAGGCCAGTCCTCATGTATTCTCTACCTTGCAGCAGGAGAGGACAAGCTTTTTGGGCTTTTTGGGTGGCAGGGGAGGACCTGACCTCTGGGTAGAGGGACTTAGACACAAATTGATGGGGTGACATGACTAAGGTGACTCAGGATGTCAAAGAGTTGGGAATAGGTTGTGCATTTCCCAGCCCTCTGTTTTAAGTGGGATGATAGAGCACATTGATCACTTGTTTATTTGCTGTATCTGGAGGTATGTGGCACGTAAAATGCCACAAGGAAAGATCTAGACTGGTCAGCATTAGGGTATTCTCTCAGGACTTCTGAACTCTGAGGTTTTTGGTTTTTTTTTTCTTTTAGAGTAAATTATCAAGTTTTTTTTTTCAATTACTGACCTGAATTCCAAAGTAATTAAAATTATCACTTTATATTTTATAAGCTAGTTTCTTTCTTTGGGGGGTAAAAAAAAGCCATTGCAATTTAACAAGAAGTTAAAGAAGTTGTCCGTATCTTTACAGACTATTACAAAACACAGCCTGTGCAATTGAGTTTATGTGGTGCTTCAATGATTGCTTTAACCTGTTAGCAAAATATTCTTTAGCCCAGTATTACTCCTTCATATTAATTTGATTTTATAAAGTCTTGGCTTGTGTCAAAAAAAAGAACAGATAGCTTTGGGTTTGAAATTTTCTTTGTATTTTAAGTCTTACAGGTCCCCAGCCTGTGGCTGCTGCATGAATAATAAGTCCAAACTTTCATATTTACAACTGACTTAAAAAAAAGTCTTTGGAATTAAGATCCTGGTCTGAACTTTTCCAATAAGAAAGGCTTGATTTGTGCCTGCACAGTTATATAAGACAAGTCTGAGGTTATATTGTGCATTTCTTTTGTTTTGATGCTTTCTAATGTGCCACTTGCAGTCTGTCTGCTGCAGGGTGCTGACACTCATGCACTGTACTGCTAAATTGATTCCCTCTGAAAAAAGAGGGGAAATCCCATCCCTTTACATGACTGACTTGGGGCTGCATTTAAGTTATTCACACACTTTTCCAGAGGCTGATGTAGACATGGGGATGATGAAGGAATGACAGGGCACAAGTGCACAGGGCACAACAGATGGGGGACTCATTTTGATCCCTCCACATTACTCAAGCTGTTATTGTGACAGAAGCACGTGGCCTTCCTCCACGTCTGTAAGAGACACCAAGAGCTCGTGTTCTTTTGCTATTCAGTTACACTCTTGTGGTCAGTCTTATCTACTACCACTTACTTTGCCACTGAAACACAGGTTTGGACGCAGGGGAAGTATGGCAAATATAAAAGAGGTGGCCAAAAACTGCCAGAGAGAAGGAGCTGTGGAGGCTCCTCAGAACAACACCCCCACAACAGGGGCCAAGGCACTGCTCTACGGGCAGGGGAGCAGCTGCCCAGCAGAAATGACAGGGAAAAAGTGTAACTCCTCCTGAAGTAGGAGGGAGAATCAACTGGGAACTGAGCTATTAGTCCTATGTCAGTGAGAGAGACGGAGAAAAAAAGATGAAAAAGAAAAGGTAGGCTGCCTGAGGAATTCCCATAAAATAGGAGAATGAATGGGATTACTAGACAAAATGGGTCTTCATAGCGATTAGAATACCTATGTTTATGGTAAGTGGGATAAGCAATCCCACAACTGATTAAAAGCATGTTTCAGACCATGAACCATCCTTTCATTTTCACACATGAGAAAAATGGCAGAATACTAAAATAAAGGTGTAAGTGAAACAGGGTAGTGTTGAAGAAATTAAGCCTCAGCAAATCCAGTAACTTGTTGCAGAATGGGAGGAGTTTTTCTTTAGTACTTTCAGACCAGAAAATCCCAGGCAAACCATGCAAGAAGAAAATTAAATTCCCCATATCTCTTTCTAAGTATTTAATTCAATCTCTTTTGTTGTTGTTGTTTCATTACGTTTTATTGTATTTTAGTCATTATATACACATTGCCTAACCTTTCACGGCCCTGGATTTTTATCTTCCAGGAGAGCTCTAAGGAAACGTATTTCCAGTTTATTCCACCTGCCTCTCCAGCACACAATTTCTGCAAAAATGTAAGCTCGGGGTGTATACTTCAATTGACAGAAAAAGGCAATCAGCAAACATGTTACTTACACGGGGTCTTTTCCATTCAAACTTGACGGGGCTTTTCTGGCTGTAGAAAAGTGACGACTCATTTGGTGGGAAATCGGGATCTTCATAGAGAACATTTTTCTCCAGGCACTTCTTGTGAAGCTCTTCATAGGTCTTCTCCTTGACGCTGATAATGGGCTGATTGCGACTAATAATGGCAGAATAAATCCCCCCTGTGCCCCCTCCTGCTCCCTCCGTAGTGCCAATGGTGGCACTGGGGACTGACCCAGCAGCTGTTTGCTGAGCCACCGCTGCATTTATGGCAGTCGGCATGGGAATCAGGCTTACAGCAAATGCTGAAAGACAGCAGGATCCTGCAAACTGGAAGGAAATTTCAGAGAAGAGGAAGTTGCTGTGCAAACCGTCTTTTCTGTCTGTTGAAAGCCTTCTAGTTAAATTTGCAAGCCAGAAAATTCCATGTGGTTTCGCATCCTCTTAAAGGACAGTATTTTGTCATCAGAAATTGCAATTTGTTCCTTGATATGGGACAAGATGATTAGTTGGCTCTGTCCTGTATCCGAGTTGTATCCACAGCGTGTGTGTGTGCCGTCCTGTGTGTGTGAGCGTCCAGAAGGGACAAGCTTTAACCGTGAAATCTAAAAATAACTACAGGCAAAGAGAGAGGGAAAATGAGAGGGGAGGCATGAGTGAGAAGGTGTCAGTCTTCTGTGCAGCTTGTGCTGAGGCCAGGCATGTTCCAGGGACGGGCTCTGTGTGTGGGCTGACTCCTGGTGCAAGCAGTTCATCTTTTCCTTAAGTAGAGGGAGCAGTGGAACTGGAAGCTAAACTGCTGGCTTGGGAACCTTATGTACGAAGTACTGCCAGGCAATGGTTCTGACACTACTAAAAGAACTGTTGTGCTTGACTTGTTTCTACCCTTTGTGGCAGAAAAGATACAGACAAATTTTTACTACTAGAGAAGATGATCAGAAGATGTTTCTAATAGTGAAAAAGGTGCTATTTGATGCTACTGAGGTCAGGTCAATACCTGCCAGGTGGGTTTGGTTCCTCTGGACAGCAGCTTGGCAACACTAAGATTCACTTTGTAACAGCTACTTCCCATGAAAAAAGCAACGTTTTGTATAGGGGCTGAAAAGTTTATAGAGCCTAGTGTGGAAACTGGACCACTCTGTGTGTGTTAAGATATACCAAAGTTAAAGGAAACATCTGAGTCTGCGTGTGTATTTTTTCACACAACAGTGGGATAAGGGACAAATTCATAGCCTCTGTGAGTGAAAATCTAAACACATACTGCTTTTCTCTGTAACCCATTTCTTTAAAAGGTGACAATATTTATACATCAAGAAAAGCCCTGTAATACTTCATATGTTGTTTTTTTTTTATTGGGAAGTCTTCAATCATAGGTTGTCATTGATTTTATTTTTGCCAAATGATACTCATTTCTGGCTCACATATACATTGCTGACCTTCTGGCCTAGGGCTATGGCATTTTCCAAAGCACTGATTTTTATTTTTTTTTTCTCAGCCATTTGCTCAGTTTACACACTTAAAATAAACAGTAAAGTGGACTAACTCTACAGCTCATTAAAGGAAATTTCTCTGGAGAAACTTTTAAAGAAGGTAATATATAGTTGGCAAACGACTAATCTTTAGGAATATTAATCATCAATCTTTTAGGCCATTTAGGTGGCCTAAATCCTTTTCTTTTTATCATGAATTCAAGCCTTCTTGCACCAACAGGGTAATTGAAAAAGACATATTCGAGCAGCTGTGAAAATAGGAATGCAATTGCTTTAGGGTGGGTTCTTCAGATGCAGAATTGATGACTTCCTCTTTACATTTAGATGCAAGGATTGCAGGTCTCATACTTGACACTACATTGCAGGACAGCTTGGCAGAGCCACGTGTTACTCTTTGCAGGATACTCAAATAGTGAGATGCAAGGGCTTTTCACTGCACAGCTCAGCACAGTGCTCATTTGGCAGCCTGTGCATGTGTTTTTTCCTTTGTATTCTCCCTTCCTTCCCAGTATACCAATGCACCTCTTACATACAGAGCTCAGTTTCTGGAAGAATTGTAGGGGTATGGCATTTGAGAAACTCTTTGTGGGCTGCTGGGGATGATCATGTGAATGATTAGCAGTGGGTTTGTTTGTTGTTTTTTTTTATTGGCATGGTCAACAAGCCTGCTGCTGCTGCTAGAGCTAACAGATCAGCCAGTGCCTGCACATGGAGTGGCAGGAGGACATGCACTTCTCACTTCTACGCCAATGTCGTTACTTAGGTATGTTCAAGAGTTACACCTGTTTAAAATGCAATCTCTCCTTTTCTTTTTTCTTACTGGATAGATGGTTTGTTATGTAGGTTTCTGATCCTTTTTACAGGAATTCCTAATAAAAGACAAATGGTATCTTTAAATAAACACAATTTTCCATAGAGGAGAATGGATGTGCTGTCTAACACAAACAGCAAAACAAATTTTCAGGAATTAAATCCTGTATATGATGGAATTTACTGCAAGCAGACGTACCCAAATAGCTGACTTGTTCAGACAGTAACAATGAACTAATCTTTATTAAACTAATCTAAAATGTTAATATTGCTATTTAATTTGTATGAAGTTTTCTCTCCAGTTGTTTTCACTAATTGAACTAAATTATTTCTTTTGTAAAGATACACTAAAAAATTATTTCTTCATTTATGGCATAAATATGTGGAAAAATATGTGAGTTACTACAAACAGCAATGTAAACCATACTTGAAATTTATCAGATCTAAAGACACAACTGCTAAGATTTTCAGCAATTAATTGCTACTGAGATCCATAGACATTAGGAACTTCTTACCACTGAAAATTTGAACCATGACTATTTACTATGATTCAGATATCTTGCTGAGGGGCAGAGAATAAAAGCAAGTAATTCACTTTAACCAGAAACCCTGGGAAGAATACTCACTAGTGATTCTTAACAGTAGAAAGAAGGCTGAAAGGAAAAAGGCTGAAAGGAAAAAGGCATGTAACTTGCTTCATTATTACTTTATTTCACTTTCCAATCTTAGAAATAGCAGTGAAAATATTTTATTAAATTTCCCAAGACAGTAACTACATGCTGTGAGAAGCACTGCTATGCTTAAACACAGTAAGAATTCATCAATGAAAGGTTAAAAGTTGATAGAAAAATAGGGTCTGTCTCTGTTTTCACAGATGTAAAAGATCTATTTGCTGCTGTTCTACCTGGATTAACATGTTTGCACTAAGCACAACAGTATTTATGCTGCCAGTTCCTGGAGTGGAGGCTCACACTGTCTCCTGGAAGGTGCTGACAAATAGCTCAGCAGAATAAAAAAGAAGGAAGCTAAGGGTCTGGTGTGGAAGAAACTACACTTGAGTAGTTAAGAGCGAAGTACTCACAGTTTGCTCTCACACTTGCTATTCCCAGAAATCTGCCTTGCAGAGGACAAACAGCAGCAGGTGGAAATGACAGAGGGGATTAGCAATGTTACGTTACCTTTAGCTGTCAAAAATCCTTCTCTGTTTCCTATGAGCTAATCTACTGATGTTTTTAGAAAATACCTTCTTATATTACTAAAAGAAATTAAATTAACTAGAAATCCAGAAAAACCAGAGACCCAGCTGATGGGTCTGATGTTCAGGTTTGACTCAAAGCAGAACTGGTTTCAAAATAATATAGCTGGCAAGTGCAGCAAATGGAAAGGGTAAACAAACCCTGTGGAGCAATGGCAGCCTGTGAAAAGAGAAGCCTAATACAGAAAAGCCTGAGGGAACAGGCAGGATGTAATGGATGTTGGGACCCAGGATGTCTCTCTTTTGCAAGCCAAGCAAGCATCAGAACACACCAGTTCTGTTAGCAAAGATGGTGGGAAAAGAAGGCAAGGGAACATTAGGCTGAGTTGTAACAGAAGGGAGAAATAACCATAAAGTGGGATTTCTGAATGCAGAATTAATCCCATTAAAATTAACATTTGCTTCATAAATACCTAGCTCAAATCTCAGCCAGATACTAAAAAAATGACATGACTAAAACTTATGTAAAGGAAGCCAAAATTTGGCAGGACTTGGAAGATGTGGAAAAGCATAGCTCCTTCACTGGGCTGGCTTTAATCAATGACATCCAATCATCAATACCAATTCTTTCCTAACATAAAACTTTTTTTTTAAGTAGTACTTGCAGATGGAGGGGAGCAGTAACATGGAAAATGTTTTTGTGTGAGTATAGCTGCTATCCTAAGCCAGTACCGCACCTATGAAGATCTGTGCCTTTTTGAAATCCAAGTTTCAAAGTTGGCTGTTATGAAGCCTTCTGCACCACCACATTACTGTCTTCTACTATTGCACAACTGACTGGCACAAGCTATCCAACCCTCACCTCCAGTGCCTGAGCTGTTTGGTGAGCCTGCTGTTTACTTTCCTGTACAGACCAGCTAACTCTGCATTGTCAAAAGGGCTGGAAAGCAGAAGAGTTTCTGATCACACTGGCTGGCTCCTTCTGTGTTTGTTTTCAGAAGGCAGCTGGCAGGCAAAACTCTAGTGATAACCTCTGTGTCTGTCATATCTGCTGATGCTGCTTGTTGAACTGGCCCAGATCTCCTCAAGTGCTCCAGTCTCTGAATAGTTGGATTTTCAAATACTTACATGAAGGCCTGTGCCAACAAGCCACAGTCTCACCCCATCAACTCATAATTTTTTATTGCAAGTGAAGGCAGAATTGAAACTTAATGCCTAACTGAAGCTAGCCTAATGCAAATAGTATTTAGCTTATTTCCCCAAAGATACAATCCTAGTGCTACTACTTCTGCTGAACAGAAAAATTATCCAAGTCCAAATTAGTGCTTTAAAAGAAAAATTGTAAGAAATGTTAGTTTGGGTGGGTTGGTGGAAAATATATTTGTTGATTCAACTGGATTCAAGTGCACATCTGAAGTCCTCCCAGTTTATTTCTCCTCAGCCTCTCAATGAAAAGTTTGTCTGCAGAAGTTGCATCTTCTTTCAGCTGATACAGATCTCCCAGTCAGCATCAACACTCAGGGCTAAGTTTTCCAGTGTCAGCGCAGAGGTCTTCGTATCATATGTGAAAACCACTTCTGTTTTTTTCCCATCTGAACAGGTCAAGAGAGTTTGTTATTTAATTTAGGAAGAATACTTCTGAAACACAGTTATATGTGACCCTACAGTTTTTAGTTCTGACTGTCCCTGCCACTGGTGGAAAGGTTTGATTAAAAAACAAATCTAAGTCAAATCTTCCCAGCACACACATATGAATGCAGTGGAATAAGAAAGTAACTATTTTTTCCTGATCTTTCGAACTATGGTACATCAAACTATGGAACTACTCAAGGATTTTTCTGAAAAAAATAACCCTGGTTTCTGCACAGGTGTTCCTCCAAGCACCCTTGACAGGTGGAGGCAGAAAGTCCATTTCCTCTCACTGTGAAGGGACACACTTGGAAAAGCAGCCATAAATCATAAGCCCTTTTTGTAGCTGCTACTGCCTATCCATAGGGGATACCTCACAACTTCTAGAGGTCCCCATATAGTCAGGAACTCCAGAACTTTTGGATAGGCACGGAAACAGAAGAATAAATATGGTTTTGTCTTCAAGTTTCCTGTTCTAGACTAGGCAGGTTGACAGACTGAGCAAATAGGCCTCCAATTTAAATGCCATCTCTGCTCATGTTCTGTGCAGGACAATGTTGTCTGAACATGTTCATTCCAAACCACTTTTACTGACACATTTATCATCTTTCAAAGTCTAGTGTTCTTCAGTTCTGCATGTAATATTAGTGGTGAATAGCTGCTGGTTCCTTTCACTAAATTCTCTCCTTGATATAAAAAAAAATGTAGCAAAGGAAACTAAACAAAGAGGTCTCCTGTGTTGTAACACTTCTTTGCAGACCTGTCAGTCTGACACCTCTAGTGAATGGCAGCAGAGCAACACAATTTCAAAAATTTGTAGTAAATTAGAAGTCAATTCATTACCCTTGGGACTGGCTGTCACTGAAGTGGGATGCTTTCCAAATCCCAGAATAATCACCCGTTCAACTACACATGTAGTGTGGTACTGTCCACTTTCACCTATGCAGCTGCAAAAAGAAAATTATTTCATATACATCGATTTCCTTCCATCAGTGTAAGTTTAGTATCACACAAATATTATTACTTTAGTCTCATCCTGAAAGCTCCCAGTACTGGTTTCCTTTCCTCTATTTATCTTTCTCTTAAAAACAAGTAAAACTTGCTCCTGTTGTCAGCTGATTTTTTCACTGTGTATCGGATTTCACAGTCAGAAGAAAAACAGTTTGAGAAGCTATTTTATGGCAAAAAGCATGGCTCTGAGAACCAGAAAAGTTCTGGATTTTCAGAAAAGATTAGTTAAAACTCCTAAATATAAATGTAAAGCTAATTTTAACATTTTTTTCAAGAAAGATATTTCAATCTGAGACAAAATTATGTTTAATTTTGTAATTAATTTTTATTGAAAAGTTCTAAAAAAACCTCAAATCAAAATGTAACTTTTTTAAATGAAGAGAATCTTATATCATTCATCTCAAAATTACTTTTTTTCCAACTTCCAGTTTTGCTAGCAATTTAGCAACATTTTTCCTTCCCATTCTGAATTCCTGAAAGCTGAAAAGTTTTTCAGATTTCATATTCCGGATAAAGAGATTTGAAGTACACTTTTAACCACATTATACAAGCTAAGCTAGTTTTGCCCTGTGTTAACTTTTGTAGCTTTAGGACCAACTCCTGCATATTTTTGAAGCTTGAAGGACTAAAAACCGCCTGCAGAATCAACATTTATGCACTACACACCCTTCTGTGCAATAAACCTCAATAGTAAAAGAGTTACAGAGGCATATTTGGCATCTCTTCCTTATGAGCAATGAAAGATCTCTTTGGCTTTTAGGTTTTGCCACTGAGCCTTTGCAGGTGGTATCCCCTTGTGCCTCCTTTTATTCTTCATGCTAATATATATGGTGAATTTGTTGATTACTTTGAGAGACTGCAACGGAGTGGTTTTGGTTTGTATACCTCAGGTTGTGAGGGAGACAAGAATCAAACCAAACTTCCTGCTCCCTTGCAGGACTGCCTAAAACTAAACCATGTGACTCAGATCATTGTCCAGTTGGGCTTTGAACTAGGAAAGGCTTGATGCCTTGACCACTTCCCTGGGGAACACGTTCCAGTGACTGACTGGAACAGCAAAGATTATCTTAGAAAACAAATCTTAAAAAATACAAACACTCCAGGTGCTGCCTACTTGCAAATCTCTTGATTTATCTGTTTTGTCTCTCTGATAGGCTTTACTCTAATGACTTTTCATTATATTTGTGTCAATCTGCATAATGTCAAGTTTGACTAGACTGAAACAATACAACTCAGTATTTTATGTGTTGCTGCCTTCAGACCTGTGTAGAACACTGTTTACCTCTGCAGTTTTTATGACAGATTCTGCACACTCTTGGACTTCACTAAGCAATAGCTGAAGCTAATAGAGCTACATTTGTAAGAAGGCCTCGTGAACTAGAACAGGCATTTTCAGTGACAGCGTGTTGGTGGCTTTTGTCTGTAATTGCTGTTACCTGGAAGAGAGAATGTTCTTGTGGAAAGTGAATTTCCGATACAGGAACTGTTTCTTGTGGAGATATTGAAATGAATGCCCATCATCTATGTAGAGCTCACCTATGGCACAGGCCTGTGAAACACACCAGATAGAGCACAAATTAACAGCGGCTTCTAATGTTGAATAATGAAGCTGTCTCACTGTATCTTATGCTTCATATCCAAGGTGTGTGTTTATTTTTCCTTAGCAGCTTGTATCCCTGGAAGGTTCAGGCAATCCGGCTCTGAGAGTGCTGGACATGCTGGTTTTGTAAATTGATGCCATGTGTCACCTCATTATTAGCAAAGACAGTTGTAGGAAGTTCCCTCTCTGTGCCCAAGAGGAAGTTTGTGGCCTGCTCATTCTCTGCTCCTTCCTCCAAGGGACTAGACAAGGGCTGAGAAAGGTCAGAAAAATGTTCTGCCTCTGCTGTGCTCAGATAATCATGCTCAGAGAGGACAGTGAAGGAGAGGTTTGAGTCCCCCCAAACAGCACAAGCGGAGAAGAGCCATTGGGCACTCAAATGTAAATGCCATTGAGCTGACCAAACAGGTAGCAAGGGCCTATGAAGATCAGATGGAGTAGGAGACATCTTTGTAAAGACGGAATGCTATCCCAGAGTACCTCTGTATCTAAGGCCACGTGGAGTTCATAAGAAATATCTATCATCCATTCAGTGGATTTTCCAGCTGTGGTCTTCAGAGGTATCACAGTGCCCCCCCGCTGGAATACAGGAATCTGCAAAAACACAAAGCCAGGGCAGAAAGGTTCCCATACTCTGATAATGTAATTTTAACCAGGATCAGAGATAACAACAGTTTGCTCCAAACTTAGAAGTAAACTTTTGCCACAAATATATAAAGAAAATTATTCAACTGACAAAGGCAATAGTAGTAAACTTCTGTATGTATATAAGCAAAATAATTTCCGTTGGAAAAGCAACCCTTGCATCACCTCATTTCACCACCAGGATGCAGAAGTGTTCAATCTAACAATAAAGGAGATGGAACTTTTATACAAAAGCTATTTTAGATTACATTTCTACAAGGAAATTGAACTGTCACTTTTCTGATTCTGAATATTGACATATAAAAAGAGCTTGGGTTTTTTTTTTTCTGCTCCATGAAAGCAGCATTATAAAACAAAAAACATACATTCTCCAGTGTTACTGGGATCTTCACTGTGCCTGCATCTTCTATTCGCTTAAATTTTCTGAAATCATACCAAATCTAGAAAAAATGAAAAGAGAATGAGCATGACATGTATGACAAGATCTGTTCCTTTGCTGGTGCAGTTACTCTCCTACTTAAGCTGTCACTATTCCAAACAGTCCATTTTATATCCAAGAAAAAGCATTTATTTTTAAAATAAACGACCTTCTGGATGAAAAGAATGAATTATAATTTCTTCAGCACAAAAATAATCAAACCTTTGCTACAGTTTAATGTATAAATGTCTGCACAATGTCTTGTATGTCTTAAAGCATCTGGAAGTGCAAAATAATTAAACACTTTATAAATTTTATTTTTTTAAATCTAGTTCTTGGAAAAGCATATTTATATTGAAGTGAAAATTAACAACGAAGTTGCTAATAGGTAACAAAAGAGAGCTGCATCTGAATCTCCCATGCACCACACTTGCCAGGAGGTTTAAATGCTTTAAGTGTGCCAACCACTCAATTGCTACAGAGATCTTGAGAGAAGGATTTTTCTTAACTTGTCTGGAGAGCCTAGTCTGTTTTTCTCCTTAAACAGAGAAGAATTCTAAGTGTTCTCAGGTGCATTAGTGGAGTTACAAGGCTCTGGATGGTCTCATACATTCCCCTTTGCTGCTTACTCTCTAGAGTCTCAGGCTTCCCCATAGCAACTATTTTCCCCAAATCATTTCCCTTCCTCTATTTCACAGCTCCTGTAGCCAAATGCTCTTTGTAGGAGTGAACCACTGTGCCATCCTGTGGATAAATACCATTAATTCAGAGAAGAACTGTTCTCTGTGTCAGTGTTTGCTATACATGTTCCAGGCTACTGAGGCTTGTCTTTCCATGTTAAAATTTCCCCTACCCACAGTTTCCCTCTGATTTTCTTCTGACCTTTCTTCAAAGTACCCTTTTTCCCCATATAAAATTAGAAGTTTAACCCAAAAAGAAATACATGAAAAAAGGAAATTGACAATGTAGGGAAGCTGTTCATAGTGATTGATGAGACACAGCAAGCTTTGAAGGGAGATTTAAACTGTGGGTGACTTGAAATTTGTGCAGCAGGTCTTGGAAAAGCAAGAAAGTAAATTTACTGTGAGCCAAGCAAGCAAGCCACCAAGATGGAAGGAAGGGTTCAGAGTGGCACAGCATGGCCAGCCAAGACTTGCCACAGCAGTAGTGCCCAGCAGTTGTTAGACAGGGAGCTGGAAGGCTTCGGCATAAAATACTTCTTAGGGAACAGTTGAGTAATTCATATACATCCTTACCTCCTCTGGCCCTGGAAACAGAACTGCCACTGTCTTGGTCTCTTTCTCTGTGACTGGATGCACCAACAAAGCATTTCCTGGAGAAAAATGTAACCACAGCTATGTCAAGGCTGCATCTCCCCAGAGCAGAACCTGTGCTCTAGGGCTGTCAACTTCCCACAGCCATTTCAGGAGCTTGCTTGGGCATGTCATATGCTTAGGTTCACTTTCTACTGAAGAAAAAGGCCTGTGTAGTGGGGTGATGGCTGACTGACTTCAGCAGCCAGCCATACCACAGTAAAATATACACTCATGTTTGGGTAGCAGTTGTTTACTACTGCCATTTTTGAAGCAGACTGTGATCTTAGCTGCTCCACTGAACTTGATGTTCCATGTCAAAACCAATCATGTTTTTTCAAGGTGACTAGTGAGATACAACAGAGTTTTTGCATCTCCTATGTCCTCTATTTTCAGAATGAGGTTAAAACTTGGTCACTTAAAGAGGTCTCAAGTTCTATATTCAATTATGATTTTTTTAAGTCTTAGGCAGCATTTTTATGTTTTCTTTTTGTCATGCAACACCTCAAAAATATTTAACTCAAATTCCAGAGAATAAGACACCTGCTTACCCAGCATGTACTCATTTTCCACATCAAAAGTTTCCATTTTCTCTGGAAACTCTATCCAGAGAGACCTGTAGAAAAGGGAGATAATGGAATTCAGTTACATTTTTCCTCTCCAATCAACCTGTTCAAGTCCTTTCTGGCATTTTCAGGCCCATTTTCTCCCTCTCTTACAAGGCACAGTTATCAAGAACTGAATACAGGGCAAGATCCTCTTTTGTGTCAGTGACTCATAGTGCCCCTTCGAGACATTGCTGAGAGTCTCCACTACAGCATGGGTTAAGACACTCCAGTATACCTATCTTTACATCTGTGGCCTCCTTTTCTTCCCTCCTGCCTTCTTCCTTACAGCTTTGCACTACATCTGCCTTCCTTCTATGACAGGAGAGATGGATGAGCCTTTGTGTGCCAGTCTACCAGCAATGCTAGCCTCTGATGAGCTAGTCCCTGCAGCACAGTCCTTCCTGTTCTCCACAGCTTCCTGCTGCTTTTATAGCAAGTCTCCTCCTGGCCACACCTGAAAAACCTGCACCAAAAGCTCATTTTCAGTCTTTCTCAAAAAAGGGTAGCGTAACAACCATCCGGTTACGGACCAGGAGTTGTATATTTAAAGCTTGAGAGATTATGACAAAAATAGCTTGTTAAGAGATGGGGTCTGGGTTTCCTTACACAAAACCCTGGCTCACCTGCTCACTCACAGGCATCCACCACTGCAGCCCTGCTGCTCATGTGCTTGCTAATGAGACCCTTTCCATTCTGCTTGTCTCAGTGAGAAGAGTACACTTCCTCTCTAATTCTGTACCTACTGCAGCAAACTTAACATAATGGAACTGTGATTTAATACTGTGGGCAGTTGACATGTCCACAAAAGCTTCATTTCAAGAAAGACAGAAACCCACTGTCTAAGTCATTGCATAAAACAGGTGCATTTACACCTACATACGTGCAGACAGACACCCACACTATGTCTGTAATGCAAATCATCTTCAAAACACAAACCACTCAACCCTTGTCAAAAAGACCTTTATGTTTTTAAAACTTAGGAGATGTATCTGCATAACAAAATATAAAGGCAAATGTGTGCAAAAGAACATTCTAGGGCAACCTCAAATACACAGATTATAATCTATACCAGGGAGATTAATGACATTCATCTCTTCCTGAAAGAAATGCTCAATTCCACAGAGGTACATTTTAAAGAGGTTAGAGAGCAACAGAACGAATAATTTATTTTCCACTTTAATTTCTGTTCTAGATTATTAAATTCTCAACTAAAAGAAACACTATAAGGCATAGTGCAGAAAAAATGATAAAATTATTAATATTAAATAAGATTTTATAACAATAACAACTCAGCAGTAACAAATATTTTCATGAGAGGCAAAAGGGCATTTACATTTCTAGGGCAACAAGTTCAGAGTCCGTTAAGCACTGTTTTATGTACTGGTTGGACTACTACGTGATGGCCTTTATCATGATGAAAAGTCTGAAGTCCAGACTACTTTAAAAAGTTTAAAGACTGCAATGTGTTTATTGAATTAGTGTGTTCCAGGTGTCATTTTGGAAAAAAGTCAAAACATAGTTTTCCTCCCACAGCCCTAACAAAGCTTGCAGAACTAATGAAAAGAGAATTCAGTATGAGAACTTTGGTGTGGTTTTCTCCCTTTTAACAGTCAAATAAATAATTACAAAATTAAGAGGGGGTAATTTAACTTCTCTTCTCCTAGAAAGCTTCTGCAGATACCCTCTAGGCCTCCTGACTCATGCTCTTACCTCATGACGGGTTCAGCCGCCGTGTGTGCCCGATAGAACAGAGTGTATAAGTAGGGCAGGAGGACGTAGCGCTCTCTAATGGCTCTCCTGATGATCTGGGTGTTCTTCTCCCCAAAGAGCCACGGTTCGCGCCGTTTGCTCTCCATGTTAGAGTGACTTCTGAAGAAGGGCTGGTAGGCTCCCGCCTGATACCAGCGAACAAGTAACTCTGGCTCTGGATCTCCAATAAACCCTCCCACATCAGCTAGATATTGCACAGACAAATAAAAATACACAGTTTTGGAAGTTGCTCAGGAAAAGGTGAAGCTCTCCTCTAACAAACATTCCAAGTGTATAAATCCATGCATTTCACTGTTCTGCTGTTGGGCAGCTGCTTGTCCAAATAAGAGTAACAAACTGGTGCAACAAGTTATGCTTTGAAAAAAAAAAAATCTCAAGAAAGGTCTTGAAGGCTAAGTGAGTGAGTGACGTTCCCAGGGACACAGGACTGTCACAGCGACGCTGTGAACAGAACGCCACCTGAGGACTGCTGCTCCAGATGGAACACAAACACTGCATAAAAGTTAGTGGAGAGATGATGGTGAGACACAGGTTTCAGGCTTCTGAAACCACACTTAATCTGTGAAAGCACCTGGAAATGCACAGGCTTGTTGAGCTTTCCACCATCTTTGTTGAAGTCTACCTTGGGAATACAAGCTTGGTGGCACCAATTATGCAGAGTGAGAAACACATTACCTCCACAGAATGAAATCCCTGCCATGTTGATGGTAAGAAGCATTGGAATGGATATTTTCAGGTAACTCCAGTCTGCTGTGTTGTCTCCAGTCCACACTGCCCCTGGAAATACCCAGTTTCAGCATTATGCAGGAAAATGGAATTATATCTCAGTTTATGCTTGCAATTAAGGAAAGAAGACAAGAATAATCACAAACTACTTTGGAATTCCTGTATGTTGCACCTTTTGTTTTTTCTTTACACATGTATGCTCCTGAAATAGGCAATAAAAGGAGGTATTGGTTTGTCACAGGACACAGGTTGCTGTTCTACCTTTGACTTGTAAACACCTTGCCAGCCTTTCCTGATTTTTTTAGCCACTTGCACTCTTACAAGCTTACCACATCAGTATTTGTAAGCCAGTTTCTGTGCTCTCTAGACCACTAGCCATCAAACTTAATAGAACAAAGCAGCAAGGAAGGCATCCAGCTAATCCTTACTCACCATACTTCTGTGATCCAGCAAAGAAAGATCGTGTGAGTACAAATGGTCTCTCTTTTCCTGAAGAACGTCTGATGAGTCCTTCTGCAGTTGCCATTTGCTGAAAATCATGAATAGAAAAGTCAAGAGGACAAACACTTTAATTAGGGTAGGTTTTGACTTTTTAGCCCTACTAAGGCAGAAAAACAAAGACAATTCTATTCCCCAAAAATAATACCTATTATTAAATTACAAGTTCTCATTAGAATATATGTGAACAAAAAGATTAAATAGTCACAGCCAATATAATTTACATTATTATGGTAGTAGGGCACAGATGATATCACACTTTCTTGTGACCAACCACAGTTTATTTCAAATATTGCAATATCCAGCAGAGTTTCAGGCATTGATGAAGGTTATAGAATACCTACTACTGAATTACCACATCGCACATACTCCATGAGAATAACTGCTGTTTGTGTCTCCAGATACTCTACCTGGTAGAATCCATAGAGGTTGTGTACTTCCCGGTGCTCCCAGTTGTTGTAATGCACAGCATCCTTCTGCATTGTTAGCTCTGCCCCCTTGAAGACTGAAGGCTCATTCATATCATTCCATACAAAGAGGATATTAGTGGATGCCTGTGACACAGGGTTGCAATTAGGTCATGACAGATCCAATCCTGTGACTTTGAGTGTTTATCTCAAGTGGGTGTCAGGCCAGTCTGGGATATGAGTAGAAACAGCAGCATAAAAGCAAGACTTGGTAATTACACTTCTCAGGTCACTTGAAAGCCCCCAGTCATTCATCTCATTCCTCTTAGAGGCCCTTCTAGTCAGGGTAGCAGCCTGCAAGCTCACTTGATCTTTGCAATTCTCACAAAACTCAGTAGGCACTTGCTACTCCTGCTTCCTGGTGAGGGAAAAGACAACTATAAAACAGCCAAGAGGAAAAATCAGAGAAGGCCAGAGGTAAAAGCTGGAGAGGAAAAGCAGCATGGGAAATATCTACTATGTATGTCTACTAGGGAAGTGGTTTCAACAACTCTACTGCAAACCAAAACTTTGGAGCAGGGTGAGGGGAAATGGAAGTGTGCAGCAATGGTCATCCAGACACTTTCAGCACTAGGCAGAAAGGTCAGAATGAAGTGACTGAGCTGTGAGAGTGCACTCCCACATCACTCCTTGTGTACTATCATGGTAGTAAAGGCTGGAACAGCAGCAGCTGTTTTAGATTATGGGTTCTTAAAAAGCCTGCAGTTTGTCCCTCTAGTGCTGCAACTACACTGTATGTGTTCACTGGTGGCATATGGGTTCCAGCTGTCTTAGTAAAGGTAAGCCCATGGAGAAAATCTTTCTGTGGTACTTACAGCTCATCAAGATATTTTCCTTTACACTACAATAATAGAGCTACAAAGGCCAACAACTTGCTTAGACAGTATCTTCTCTCTTCCCCTTTTTCAAGCTTTCTGGGATATGTAGCAAATAAATACAAACCTTGTATGTTTTGAAGGCAAATTGATCTGCATACCATTTTCGCACTTCAGGATTGGTGAAATCTGGGTAACAAGAGGAACCTGTGGATGTGGGAGATCAAATTATTTACCTGATTTTAAGAACATTGTCTTTGCACCTAAATACAATGGCCTAAAGCTACAATGGTTTCCATAGACAGCAATAATGTAGTTGCTATTTTTTCTGAAACTAAAGGTCAAGAGCAAATTCCAGGCTGACTTGGAATTCAGAACACCCCTTGCCACGTTGTGAAAGGTCAACACACTTAAGGTTCAGGAGGTCTGAAGCTCAGCACCACTTGACTGCTAGCAGTTTGAAATACATTCACATGTGAACAAGTAGTCAGGGAAAGACAACACTGCCAGTATTCTAAGCTCAAAGAGAAAAGTGTTACTGAGAAGCTGAATAACTACATCCTGCCATGCTAATAGAAGTTGTAATATGTCCTTGATTTTTCCTATAATCATTCCTTTGCCAGGATTGTCGTCCTGTCTGGGCTTCCTGTCTGTAAGGAAAGGAGACAACCTCCTTTGCCTCCCTGCAATGAGATCTTCTCATGAAACAGTGTATGTCAAATCACTGTATTACTATTGAATCAAAGTCTTCAGTATCAAGGTTCACTAAATTTCATCCAGCCTACATAAGCTGTGCTCACTGCAACAGACCAGGCTGCATTTCTGTGTCCAAGACACGTTGGGAAGAGAAATGGCTGTTCTGATCAATAAATCCAACTCTTCTAGTTCTTGGCACTGGCACTATCTGCACATCCAATAGATATAACAGAGGCAATCTATACAGCTGAGGCAATCAGGACATGATTATACCAACTCCTCCCCCATTATTACAAATTATATTAATTTTAAATTATTATTATAATTATTAATATTGACAACAAATGCAAGCAATATAAGAATTTAATTCTGCTTCCATGAATCCAAATTAAACCATTCTGCAAAATTTTAAAAATAAACAGCTTAAAATATAAAGACAGGGTGTTTTTTTACCTGGCCAACTGATGCCCTCAAAATCTTGCCCATTTCTGTCTTTCACAAAATATCCCTTTTCTTTTGCCTGTGCATACAGGGTATATGAGGGATCAACCTTAATATGAGGGTCTACAATGACCACAAGCTGCCAGGATAAGAAAATAAAAGCATCATTAACATCAGCTGTGCTTAATAAAACAGTAAGAGTTCAGTTTTAATAAAAGGCAGAGAATGACTTCATTCAGGTAAAGAAGAGAGCTGTGTCCCTAGTTTTAAAAAGTAGATACCAGGTTCTTTATATACTGTGTTAGACATATATACAGTACCTGAATTTACAAGGAGTGCATGAACTCACCCCTCTGAAATAAATGACAAAACCCATTGATAAAAGCAAGTACCCCAACCCCTAAAATCACTGTTGTATTAATGGGAATGGGAAAATACCTGACTTCTGTGTTCATGTGCCTGCTTAAATACTTTAATACTGCTTTAATACTGTAGGCTGTTCACAGTATTAAGTATTAATTAGATGCCTTAAGACATCTAAATTCATTTTAGTTTGTGTAGCATACAGAAGCAACGGGTATTGTAGTTTGTAGTTTATTGTAGTTTATACTCTGCTGCAAAGCTGAGAAAGCACTATAACTCCATTTGAGAGATTATAAACCTTGAATGCCATTTCAACAATCCCCTGTTCATTGACTTTTGGCAAAGATCAAACATTAGGCAATTCTACAACTCAATAATTCCAAGGAAAATATTTTAGCTGTAAAAACATAAATACAGAAACACAAAGAAAAGCTGAAGCAACCACAAAAACTATCAATAGTGAAAGCCCATGTTAAGAAGAAAATTTTCTGCTGTGTTCATCAATTTCTGTTTTCATCAAAGACTTCACCAAGCTGCTTCTGTAAGATGGAGTTTTATATGGGGCAAATTTCGCTAGATTGTCAGGATACAGAACAAACTATTAAATAATAAAATGGTATGAGGAACTGAATTAAACAAGATAGTTTGCATGCTGGAAGCATCACCAGATGGTAACCGTGTCTAATTTAATCTGTTGCAGTTCACCTGTTTCCAGTATCTGAAGTACCCTGCTTAAAGCTAGATTGGGTAAATTCATACCACAGAGAAATCTTTTCTTTCTTTCCTTCTTCCTGCATTATTATTTACCTTGCGTTTTTTCTTCCTGAGATGCTCTTGCATCTTTCTGGGGTTCTGGAATTTCTGTTTGTCCCAAGTAAAATATCTCTTTCCATCTGTGTGCTCTATATCCAGCCATATGACATCATAAGGAATGTCATGTGCATCAAAGCCAGCATCCACTGCCTTGACATCTTGCTCATCCTCATAATTCCACCTGCACTGATGGTAGCCCAGAGAAAAAAGTGGGGGCAATGCTTGAGTGCCTAGAAAGAGTATATGAATGAGGAGGATAAAACTGTCAAGAAATTCAGTCTTTCCACATTATAACGTGGCCTGTCTTGATAGTGACTGGCAGTTCTAGCCTCCTGTGTTTCACCTCTTCATCTAAGGGTGCAGTTTCAGGTAGCAGTGATTATGCTGGCTTCTCAATTAGAGCCAAGTTTGACCAGCTGTGAATGCTAGAGAAAACAAGGACAGAGGCCTGTCTTCACAAAGCACAAGCCTTTGATCTACACACAGCAGTCTGGGAACAACTGGCCTGCTGCACACAATGGGCAAATATTGACCCACTCTTGGCTACAGCATGTTCCTCAGAGAATCTCTTGGGTAAGTGTGCCATTCTGACTCCAATTATGTGAGTTAGTACCTGTCAGTTGTGCAAACTGCTTGAAGGTATCAAATGCAGTGGGTCCCATCAGCAGGAAAACATCAATGATCCCACTTTCTGACATCCAGCGTACGTCAGTTAGAGGCACTGCTCTCTGCTTAGCAGTCTCTGCAGCAGATCTGGATGGAGTGTGCTTAGAGAAGGAAAACAAGGTAAACCTGAATATCTCTCTCTCTATCAAACTTTTATTTCATGAAGAGCAAAGAAGGAAATACACAATCTCACTAACACATACCTGGCAGGTATCAGGAATATACACTGAATGTTTCTTATATATCCTTCACAAATCCTTTACCTTGCACACCTCTTATGAAAAGTAGAGTAATGGGTAATGAGAAAAAATGGATAATGAGTGGCAAAATAATTAAAACATTTCCATAAGACTGTGAATTTTCTGTAGGATCTTTGAGTAATATCTATACCATGAGTTAAAAAAAAACAAAACAAAACAAAGAAAAAATTAACCACATAATGCAGTGTTGGAAAAGCAAGATTTGCCTTTTTGTCATTATTTCAATTTTAACAGAATTCATATGTTCATGTTTCAAGACTGAGTTCCATTCCTGAACATTTTATGTTTCTTCAAGGTCAATTATATTCCACAGAAGAATAAGCCTGCTATGCAGAAATCCGTGGCAATTCCAAGAATTTAAATGCTCATAAAAATTTCTCAAATCCAAGTGAATGTCAAGATTTTTGTCCACCATTTTTCTGCCTTCTACATTCGTGTAGATTTTTTTCTATGTATTTTCTCTCTGCCTCCTCCTGTAGACCTATTAAGATACAAGATCTATAACTTGACTCTTGAAAGGAGACATCACTTTGTTCTTTTAGTTTAATACAACAAACTTAGCAATTGAGAGGACAGGAGGAAGAGACTGACAATTTTTCATTAGTGAGCAAAAGATACACTTCCAATAATGCTATATTCCTGTTGATGCTATCCTGAAGTGTTTTCTTTTATTATTTAATTCTGAGGAAAGTGAATAACTCTCACCTCAGCTACTGCCTTTGTACTAATATCCACCAGTGTTTCTGAAGAGTTCAGCCAGAAGATCCCTGAAGTTCTGTTAGGCTTGTGTGCTAAGAGAAGGGGTACTGAACCATAAATACCTATTTTTTCATGTATCTTGTGGCCGAAAATATCCAAATTATATAGCCGGTAGGCATCACCATCACTAGGACAAACAAACAGATGTGTTTGTTACATGTAAGCATCTTGCACTAGGCTAGTTTTAACTCTATTACCATCCCACTAAACCTGGTGAATACTCAGTAAGTGCTCTGTGTTCTGGTCTTTTGTTTAGCATCCAGAGCTGGATTATGAAATATGGACTGCCTAGATTACTGCTTCTTTGCTTAGATCCTCATTTTCTGAAGCAAACAAGATTTCTGCTCCAATGAGACTACTGTGTGTTTTCTTTAAATCCTAAAATATTTCTGAACTCTCCCATCCTCCCACAGAATTGCTCTTTTATGACTTCTGCTAAAACATGACCAATCCTGCAATTCAGAAAAAAACTGCATGGAAAATTAGGAGAGAACAGAAAGGGCCATTCATGAAATTACACACTAGGGGAAGCAGAATGCCTTAGTCCACATGGACAGGGGCTATAATTCAGTTTGCTGTATCAATAAACTGAAATATACACTACATGATATACATATCTCAAGCTCTTATCTGCATTAAATTATTAATACAGTGTTATAGTTCGTTCTCTCTTACAGAAGACACAGCGTTCAGTAGGAATCTGACACCTTGACACCTTTACCTGGTGTTTTTAAGAAGAAGTGTTTCTGTGTGTTGTGGTATTCCATAAACATGGTCATATCCATGTAAAGAGAAGTCCATGCCTACAGAAGTAGGACCTGTGGGAATAATATTAAATTATGAGAATGCAGAGTTCTTAGGCTTATCTGAAAGGAATAAAGCAGAGCAACCTAACTGGATAAACCAAAAGAAAATAGGTTTTAGTGTTTCAATAATTAACTCTTTCATGCTTCCTTTCAACTTCAATTATTACTTCTGTTCTACAGAGGTAATGTTTGAATAGATTTTATTGTATTTCTTTTGATTTTGAATTTCTTAACAAGATAAAATGAATCACTTTAACAGAAAAAACTACAAATCCATGTAATTGCTTCTTTATTTGGCAGTGAAACTACTTAAAACTCGTGTTTCTATCCCAGTACCTAAAAGCCAAACTTTGCAGCACAGTGGACTTCAGAATCTGAATTGTCTGTTTCCCACTGTCATACTACTGAATCCAGAGCAACTTTTGGCAGGTGACCAGAGATCCTGCAGACTGACAAGCAGCAGCTTCAGGATCACAACCTGACCATATGGACTTTATTCCTTTCACATGGAAAACAGAAAAACATGATGCTGGCCTAAAACATGAGAAATAGCATGAACAACAAGGGCAACAGCTTCCTGCCTCTGTGTCTTGACTGTGAATTGAGGAAGTTTCTGTCACCAAAAGAAATTGCTTTCATACTTCCCTCTTCTAACTGCAGCTGCTGGGTAGTGCTGGTTGCTATAAAAGTCTGCATGAGAATGGTAATGGACAAAGCTAACTAACTTTATTAATATAGAATACAACGGGATGGACAGCAGTTCATTGTATTTTGATAATTATAATTTAAAATGTGTTTGAGCTACCGCTTTTACGTGTTTATAAACTTTGTCTTTATCACTTCAGATTGCTCACTATTCCTTTTTTTAGTCCACACATAAAAAAGTTTCTTTGTGGCAATTATTAATGCTTAGATATCATGATTTCTGATATGTCATGAGAATAGACTACAGGTGAAATTAATGTCAAGTACTAATACTAAAAAAAAAAAAAAAAGAAAAAGGAAATAATGTATTATATACAATATATACATGTAAAGTCAGACGATGCAGATAGTGTTAATGCTGTGTCAGAATAGGCATACAGTGAGTTGATGAAATGGGGCACATTTAACATTTTGTTCCCTCTTAAACAGAGATCCAATGAATATTTGCAGAGCTTTTGTCAAATTGTTACCCATCAATGGTTTCTGATTAAAACAAAGTTAAGACAACTGAAAAGCAGGAGCGAGTGGAACATTGATAAACATTAAGCAGCTAAACAGAAAGCAGACAGAAATATGAATGAACATGGGTATATACAAAACAGTAAAGCTGTTTTCAGAAGTAGACTGAGACTTACCATGAGCTTTGATGTCTAAGAAATTGCCAAATTTCTCTTGCCAGAGACCTAGATCCTCTTGTTTTTCCTATACAAATAGAAATAGCTAAGCCTAGCAAATGAAACTGCTCACATTTCTAAGAAAAATATGTTTATTCACATGAGATTTATACTGCTTTTTTTTTTTTCACATATGGCTAATATAAATAAATCAAAAACACAAACCAGATTCAGCTCCAGGAATCCACACTGAAGAACTGATGTGCACATGTTGTACACAAGCAGTCTGCTACAGCATAAAAGGGATATCTGAGGACTTGGATAGAACAGCCCACTTTGGAAGGGACCTCAAAAGATCACCTGGTTCACCCTTTAATGGTAAAGGGAGCCTTGATGAGATTATCTAGCAGCCTGTCCAAATAAATCTTGAAAACCTCTCATGACAGGGACTGTGCCACATCCCTGGGAAGGTTGTTCCAGTGAGTCATTATTCTCACTGGGAAAAGTGTGTTTCTCCTTGATGTTTAATGAATTTATGAAATGCATGGGTAGAACCAAACAGAAAAAACCCATACAAACAGAAACCAACCCATTTCCCCAAACACTAAAGGTCAGACAGCAGAAAAAGCTCTTCAGACACTCTGGAGTGTCTGAAACTGATACTTTTAACCTCCTTGTGTCCTGTAATTCATTGTCGTAGAATTGACACTTCTTGCAGTGTCTTCTCTAATTTTCTGTTCCACATTCATCCCACAATAAGTAGATGTGGCCTCTTGCAGCTGTGTGACTTCCCTGGCAGAAATCAGAGCTCAAACATAAGCATGCTGAAGGCAGCACAGCTCCTGCCATTTGTAACAGGATAGCAGAGTAAGCAGCCATCTGCTCTGCAGGAGGCTAAAATTATACCACAGACACAGCTCAGCCTCCTGGGAAAACTGCTATGTGCCTCTATGCACTGCCAGGATCTGGGCTATTTTAAGAGTGAATTTTATTTCTGTATTAAGCCTGAAGGTATGTGGAGACATATTTTGTGACTGTTATAAAAAAAAATCTTGTTCTTGTGAAACTCTATTTGCAATGAACAGGGGATTTGAAAATGCCAAATATCACCGCAAAAGTCCCTTTTACACATCTACTTCAGATCAAATAAGAGAAGAAAAGTAATTAGTAATAAATTAGTAATAAAAAGGCTATAAAAAAAAATTTCTTTTGCTAAATCTACCTGACTGATGCCTTCTACAGACACGGTAAAACACATAAACCTTCCTTCAACTATGAATGTATAAAATCTCTCACTATGTTATACCAGGACCTTTTTGAAAGTAGTTAGACTGTATTTGTAAACATACTATAGGGTAAAATGAACATGTGATTAAATTTTCTTTTATAAAATATTCTTGCTGGAATTGCAGTAATTATGTGTTACCTTAGAGGAATCACTTGCTGCCTCCTCATTTTGTACTGTAGGTTTTCTAGTGAAAACAAATACATAGAAATAATCAGTTTACTGTTAACATAAGCAAGGATTTCAAACAGAAAATAGCACCATGTATTGCTTTATACATTATGTAAGACTTTTGGTGCACACTTACAAATCATTTTAATATACAATGCCTTAAAATAACCTTCATTCAATACTTGAGTTAGGTTGATTTCTTGGCCTTTCATGTTTACTTCTATCTGTATCAGCATTTTACCTGCCCAGAAGATTCTCACTTCTTTATCATTCTGCTAAGGGCTCTCTGTTAATTTCAATGTTTGAAATGATGCTCAAGGGAGACGCTTGCTATGCCCATTTTTTACTCATGACATGACATAATCATGACACTGAGGATGTTCATCCTTCCAGCTCTTTGCAGTGATTAACCTATGACATCTTGTAACTAGATGGCAGACTGCAAGTTAAAAAAAAAATTGACTTCTAGTGAATAACACTTAATTAAAGAGTACATTTAGTGAGGAAAAATATGAAACTAATAACCTCACCATACTACAATCACTAATTCCCATGAAAGACAAGGGGTACCAGGATACTTTAGTGTTTTGCAGAACTGGCCATTAAATGAGATTAGAATTTTACACGTGGCTGCTGCAAGGGATTAAAGCAGTCTGCAGCTAATTGGTCTAAAATTTGCTTGTTAAACTTTCCCTTGTATTTACTGTACTTATGAAGTAAAAGAGAAGTCATGTTTCAGTGCATAAGAGTTTAGAATTGTTTATCTTCAGCTACAGCACAACCAGTATATACAGTGATGTGACAGACAGATGCTGTACCTGTCACTGGGAGGAGGTTGTAGGTGCTCAAAATACAACAACCCATTGGAATTCATGCTCATAACAGTCTCACCCTTGGACTGCAGCTCAACTTGGAAGGGGTTTGATGTGACTTGAAGTTTGTAGTCCTCATTAGCACTTGACAGTACCAAAATACCTGCCTCCTTGTGGGATATGAAGAGTCTGCCAAATTAAAAGCAACAACAGCTTTATATGAATCAGCAGCACATGAAATCCACTGTAACTAAGTAACAATTGATAGAAAAGATGGGCTAAGAATATCTGCATACATTACACCTCAAGGCTAATGTTGAGCCAAAAAAGGCCAGAAATACATGCTGTGCTCAGTGTTCGCTGCATAGTGCAAAAAGTGGCTACAGAACTGCCATGAAAACTATCCAGAGCTTGCTTTCCTTTCACATTAACAGGTAATGCCTTAGGTAAAAAACTTTGCATTGTAACAAGTAGGCTATTTTCTGACTGAGTCAAACAGGCTCAGGTTTCTTATCTGTATGGCAAAATTTTCTCCTAAGTATTTAACGTGATCTTTTGAAAGTAAATTAACCACGTGCATTTTTTTTTTTCTTCCTGTAACAACTTTACATTGTAGAGAGACAACTGTACTGTAATACAAAGGTAACACAAAGCTGTGTAAGAAATTAAGGTTCCTCTTCACTTAAATCACCCATCACTTACCTCTTGGTGGTAGGTTCCTTTATAAGAACATCAGGAACTTTGTACCTTGGTCTGAGAGGAGATGCCTCATCGATTTTAAGCCTGAAAATATTGCCTTCTATTTCATAAATTTCTACTTGTAGAAGAACCTGTGAGCAAACAAACAGATAAATTTGTAAGGATAAAAATACTTATTTTTAACACAGCAACACCAAACACTTACTGGCTGGAAAAAAGGGAAACATGCCTGCTTTCTGATTTAATGTTCTTTAGCATTGTTAAGAGTAGAAAATTATCATCCATATTAATTTACACCAGCTAACTCCACCCCTTTGAAGAAGCAATGCCTTTTGAGCAAACTCTTTATCTTCAAGAAACTGAACTTATTATTTTGAAGTAGTGGAGAAAACTCTGAATTAAAAATATTTTTTCAGATAAAAAGTGTTCTATTCAGAACTCTATTTTCGTAAAGCCATTAATTTTTTTTTTTTTTAATTAAATGCTGATTAGTAAGGACATATTTAGGCTGATAGTTTGCATTATCTCTCAAATATCTATCACTGAAGAATCTCAAAACCTGCAAACATTGTCAGTGTTGTTGACAACATTCACTGCTCTCTCTGTAAGCACCCTCTTATGCTATGTGGTATCTCACCTTATTCTCCTCATGAATGATTTGGAATTTGACATTCTCATCACTTAATGTGACTGAATCCAACAACACTCGATACAAGGATTTTCCAGGATGTAGAAGTTTCTGACGCCTGTCAAGACAGGAAATTATTTTTGTTCTCCCCGTTCTTGTAGCTTAAATTATACAGAGAGACATAATATTGTTAGAAATGTTTACTTAATAATTTTGTATTGAATTTTTTCAAATAAAATTATTAGTACTTCAAGTCAAGAGGTCAAATGAGATGTCAGAGAGGTTCAGGGGTTCACCCATCACCACTCTCTATGTTTTTTTATAACAATAATAGTCTTAATTCAAGTGTCCAGCTCTTAGCCGTGCAGTTACATTGTTCTTCCATTTATCCCTGACATTTCAGTTGAATAATCTGTTTTTCCATTTTCTGTCATATATCCCTCTAACTCTCCAATGAACACCTTCTACATTCTGGGGTGATGAAACAGTGGGTTTGTAACTTATAACCTCCAAATACCTCCAAATAAATAAATTTCACCAAGGAAATTGTTTCTCTATAAGTCAGATGACTACGGAGCTTTGACTAAAGTTTTTGGCCCTGATAATGTTTTTAGGTCAGAGATCCTGAAATAAAGGCTCCTTCAACTGGTTGTAGAATTCTCCATGCCAAGGCCAGGGTTTATGAACTATTTGAAGGTGTCTTGGAGGCTACCTTAGAGACAAACTTCTTCATTAATAAACCAAGTATGTCAGTGACTAATTGGTGTAATAATGGGCAATAATTTCTTTCAGTCAGCACAAGAAAGAACACAATGGAGGGAAGAAAAAGGTTGAGAGCAGTGTTAGAAATGGGATGAGAAATATGATGTAGCATAAAGTTAGCTTTAAGAGACTAGTGAGCTAGAATTTAGATTTGACACTGAATTCTGGCCAAGACTCAACAGGACTGTAATCACACATGCTATTGTCACAGACTAATGATTTCCTTTGAGTGTTTTTGCTGCTTTGAACTGCAGATAGTCAAGAGAACAACCTGCATCTGAATGCACTTGCAATTAAAATATTGCTAGGTCTTTGTCAGATGAGAGGACTGATCCTTTTGAACACTAACAGAAGACATTCTGGGTATAAGATTACACATTTTAAAGCCTGCTGATTACTGCTAGCTGATAGGTAAGTAGAATGCTCACCTTTGAAAAATAAATCCTGAAAGTAGCAGATTTGCTGTGATTAAAAGTCAGTGTGTAATTACTTCTTATATCCTTCACTATTAGTAGATTAAAAATAACCACCGCACTATAATTCTCCATACCTGTAAAAAGCAATTTGGTTGCATTTCTTAAAGTTGCTTTTGTCCACAGCCTCATCTTGGACACTAGAAAGAGCAGATAAAGAAAGTGTTTAAATGTGTCCATCAAACACCTGCTCAATGATCAGATGATGGGGGCCCTTTTCAAGTGTGGTCAGGATCAAAGGTAGTGCAGAAAAGTCCAGTCCAACATAAAATGTGATGGACTTTAAACTACTATATTTCTTACACGTTCAGTTTAATGCTGAACCATTTCCTTTTAAACTCTGAAATTTCGAGAAATTACTGAATCTATGACTAACAGAGCTGAATTTCATCATAGCTGAATTCTTATGGGTTTGCATTTTGAAGCCAGACGTCCCTCTTCAGTCATTACATTTAATTATTATTTTCCAGTAAAAAGAATGGAGAAATGGGGAGACCTGGCAGAGAAGAAGAAATCCTGCATCCTTTTCTTCTACCTTCAGTGGGACCCACAAAGGAGGGAGGCTTCTGATGGTCCTGCTGACAGCTCTACAATATCTTTAGGCTGGAATTAACTTTTAGATTTATTAGATAACAGTAAATTTTTTATTTGCGTGAAAGAAAATGGGCTGCCAGTAGTGTCCATCATCAAAATAGTTTCCAGATCATGCTTGGTTCAGATGGAAGGGAAAAAGTTATTAGTTCTGGCAGATAAAGCACTGATGCTTATGTAATACTTACTAACTACACACATGCAACATAGGAAATGTGGACGGCACCCACTGAGGCTCAGTCACAATTGCAAGTCCTGGATTACTATTTGAGATCTCACAGTGACCGTATATTTAGATCACTTAGCCCTTCCCATTTTTGCTTGAAGACACGTACGTCCTTTTGGGTTTTGCTCCAAGTTCGTGCGCCTCTGTCGGCGCACCGAACGCGGTGCATCCCGAGCTACCCCTGGCGCTGTGGATCCGCTGGCTGCCCCGCTCCGCCGCGGGAAGGCTGTGCCCGGGCACGGCGGCGAGGACAGCACCGGCACGGCCCCGCACGCCCGCCCTCAGCCCCGACCCGCTGGATGGGGCCGGGTCCGCACCCCGCCGCTCCCCACGGACACCGGCCGAGACACCCCGGCACCAGCGGGAGCGAGGAGAGGGCCGGCCGAGGAGCGCCTCCCGGGCTGCGTTACCTGACTCCCCCCGGCGTCCCCGCCTCCATGGCGGAGCTGCCCCGAGCGACCCGCGCGGAGAGAAGGGCTGACAGCCCGCCGCGCCAGCCGGGGAACGCCGCGGACCCCAAGCGCGACCGGGCCGGCGAGTGGCACCCGGGGGCGGTGACAGCCCGGGCCGAGCGGGGAGCGGCTCCGCCCAGCGCCGCTCTCGCCGGCCCACGACCGCCGCGTCCCTCCGCGGGGAGCGGAAGAGGCGCGGCCAGCACGGCGGCGGCCTCCGTACGGCGGGATGGCGGCGGCGCCGCGGTCCGGGGGGCGGCGGCGGCCTGGAGCTGTCCTGCTACGGCTGCTGGCGGTGCTGCTGCTGGCGGGCGCGGCGGGCGCCGGGCAGCGCTCCAAATGGCGGCTGCCTGTGCTCCTGGTGAGTGCGGGGAGCGGGGCCGGGCCCGCAGCCGCCGGGCCGGCCGGTGTGGCGACGGTCGGAGCGAACGCGTGCGGGCAGGAGGCCGCGGCTGCTCGCTCGTCCTCCTCCGGCGGGACGGCTGCGGTCGGGAGCGTCCCTGCTCGGGCCTCTGTGGTGCCTCACCCGGGGCTGGTGCGGGGGCTCGGGGCCGTGGCTGCCTCCTGCCCTGCTGCCTGCTTGAGCCCTGTCTGGCGGCTCGGCTGGTGGAGGCAGGGGAGAGAAGACTTGTGCGGGAAATAGTCCGATGGGCGGCGAAGGGAGAGCCGTCCCTGTGAGGCCCAAGGGAAGGAGGGAGGGTCCTCCCCGGCTGGTGTCCGGCCTCGGTGGGCCCTGTGCGGGGGAGGCCGCCCCGCGCCCCCCGTGCGGCCGGGCTGGCGGCCCGCACCGTCGGGCAGCGCCGTGGCCTGGGCTCGGGAAAGCTGGGCCGCTGCAGCGCTGGACCGAGAGAGGGCCTTAGGGAAGGTGAAGGGATTTCGGCACTTCTGATAAACCCTGAGTGGAATTTGCGTGGAGGAAAGCTGTTGTGCCTCAAATTCGGTCGGACTTTATCAGGCAATGAGCGTAATATGCGCTTTATGTGAGGCTTTTGAGCTTCAGGAACAAAAGTGAAAGATCGCTGTGTACACTCCTGTTGGTTCTTAGAACAGAATTTATTTTTTTTTTGGGTTGGATGGTCCAGACCATTTAATCAGCAAGAAAATGGTAGTCATTTCAACAGATGTCAATGTGAAGTCGATTCCGCTTGCAGATTAAAGAGCCCCAGGCTTCTTAAACCATCTCTAAGAGTATGTTGAAGGGTGGTGAGGCATGACTGGAAAGTCCAGTAAGTCTGGCTCCGGATTTGACATTTTCTTTCATTACTGTATTGGCTTAAAACTCAGAATGGAAGATTATGTTTACTTAAGCTCAGTGACATTAAGCCTGGTGCCAAAAGATTTTTGCATTTTATATATTTTTCATCTATTAGTAGCTCTGTAGAGTATTACTGAATACTTATATAATTTCTTAGCTAACTTCAGTACTTCTCCTACCCTGTTAGGTTAGACAGACTCATTCCTGGAATCCTACGATAATCTCACTTCTTCGGTGAACTAAGGACATTTCACTTTCCAATGCGTTTAGATGTAACGTGGGGCTAGAAGCAGGGGGAAGGCTGCTGTAGAGGGTCAAACCAAGAGGGGAGTTACTTCATTCTAATTGGGGATTCTTGTCAATGATGCTAATTTGCTAAATTTACAAAAGTGTCAAAGCCGTAAAGCATGTGTGCACTCCACTGTCAGTGCACCTGGAGGACTGTCAATAAATGGTAACTGCTTTTTATAATTTATAACTTGTTTGGCTTGTGATTTTAGGGCTGATAAGGGATTAAGCCCACTATCATCTCTTCCTTTTTTGTGCCTTTGCAGGGGAAGAAGTTTAGCTTTGGGAAGATTCTCTTCAGCAACACCACCATTTTCCTGAGATGTAAGTGTTTACAAAGCACTAACCTGTTCTCCCAGCTTTTTGACACCCCGTCTATTTTTAGCATTCGGAACTTAAAACACTGTGAAGGGTTTAACTGCACTGGCTGCCGTGACAGCTAATCTAGCAGTGCAGGAGAGCAACAGCTCTGATATGGTTGAGTCTGTTAACAGCCTTGGAGCTTCCCAGTTGTGATCTGTTTAGGTTGTTGCAGAAATTAGTGGCTCTATTCATGCTCTCTGTGGAGAGGGAAAATGGGCAATGGGAGCACCATTTTGTTTCAGATAGTGGGTAATCATGTGGGGGATGTGCTGCTCTCTACTGTGAACTGTACTTTTCCTATCTTAGATTTGTTCAATTCCCTTGAGATGGGTGCTAGCTGGACAGGGTCTGTTAGTATACTGATGAGAATACAGAAAGCAATATTTTTTTGAAGCCTTGTTCCTTTTTAGCTTTGTGCTTCTGGGTGTGGTAAGGGAATGTTGCACACTGCAGCAGAGCTCTCCTGAGAGGTGTTTTCTCCTCCTGATCCCAGTGTGTGAGTGGGATCATTGAGTTTGTTCTGTCGAGCAAACATGTTGGCAGCCTTCCCATTTCTTCTGTGTATTGTTCTTTGCTGATCTGGCCAGGTCTATGGGTTATGTAGGTTACTGCTCCAAGGAAAGTTTTCTTTTGAGCATAAGGACAGCATCTAGATGGCAATAAAATGTTATAGACGTGACTAGCTAATTTAGAAAGGTGTGAAATCTTTGCCATGCACTTTGAGCACTTTATGTGGTTGTTAGCACCAGTTTTTACCGTGAGGGAAAGCTGTTTAGTCTCTGTCTGGTGTCCGTACTTGTTGTTTTTCAGGTTTAATTTCCAATACATGCCCTTCTTGGGGCAGTGTTTCAAGGAGAGTTTGTTGAAATGCTTCTCTTGATCCCATGTGAATCTGAATCATGAGGGTAGAATTCAAGTGGTTATTAGTGAAGGTCCATCACTTCACTGTTACGGCTTTCCCACTTGACACATGTAGCTGTGACACTGAGGTTTGCATCTTGCACTGAGACAATTGCAGCTGTACAACTGCAAGATCAAAATTAGAAATCTGCTGCTTGGGAAAAGGAGCAAGGGTTGAAAGGGCATTTTGGTGCTTTGGTAGGTTTTAGGCTTTTTTTGTCTGAAGTTTAATAGGAATAGTGTACTCATAGCGACACGTCACCTAAGATACAGGTCTCAGAAGTGAAGCGTGTGGTAAATCTACTTGTGCCAAAATAACCGAGAGAAGGAGCTAAGGCATGGGAAAAAAATGGTTTGTTTTAAGGCAGATCTGTCAGTAAGAATTCAGCCCCCTGACTCCTGATGTGGAATTGAATTACACTGTACTGTCAATCTTTAAGCAGACATTAAGCCTTAAAATTCTGTAGTGAAGACACCTGTTTGACGTACCAGTGTGATTGAAAGATTTACATGAATTTGGAAAATGAATCACTGAAAGAGGAAGGAACACAGGCTGGGAAATTACTCATTTTCTCAGCCTCGGTGAAACTTTAACTGCATCTGATGCTGGGAACCTTCAACTTTACGCGTTTTTTCTTTTCTGCCCATGCCTTTGTGAAACTCGTCTCCTTTTGTTTCCTGTCTGTTGCCTCTTCCATCTGCTGTGTGATGTTTGTGTGGACAGTATGACCATTCTTGCTCATGACTTGTTCATGGTTTTCTTGAGCACCTGGATCTCCTTGCCTCCTTTTTTTTTTTTCCCCTTGTCTTGTTTTTAGTTTTGAGGTTTTTTTGTTTTGTTTTGGGGTTTTTGTGGGTTTTTTTGTTTGGTTGGGTTTTTTTTCCTAATCTGTATGGCATATTGGTGTCTGATGCTTTCAGCTTCTGACTGGGAAGATTGCTGCTGGCATGTACTGTTGTCAATAATGAATTTATTTTTATCTACTTTTCTGAAGTGCTGTTTTAGAAGGCATTTAGTTTCTTGCGTATGATCGTGATAGAAATCCTGCTCTCTGTAAATGAGTACAAAGATTGCATTCAAGTTGAATATTGCTGTCTTACGTTTGATGGCTAAGGAGCTTAGATTTCCATATTGCTGAATTCAGTAAATGCCATGGATACTTCTGACTTTTGGAGTACTTCCTTTTCAAGATTTCTGTAATTTTGATGTTTGCAGATATTGCAGATTGTTCTAGTGACCTATTTTACATATATGAGTGCTACCCCCGAATATGTAGTTGCCTATTTTTTTTTTCACAGAATAAAAGGTATTTTTGAATCTTATTTTTTGCTAGCACTCTTTTTGAGATACTCCTTGTTTGGGCAGTTTTATCAGAAGAGCCTGTGTCATCAAAGAACTTGCCGTCTGCCCATGTAGTAGTGCTGTAGTGCTTGTGCTGCCTTGTAGTTTCTTTTTTGTGCCCTCTGCAACATCTAGGGCAATGTGGAACATGTATGCCTTGTTTTCATGCTTACCAGAGGGTGTCAAAAGGAAACTCCTTTCATTCAGTGATTTTGCTTAAATTTTTGGTATTAGAAACGCAGTTGTTGAGTTTTTAGCTGTATGTATATGTGTTTCAGTGCTCAAGAGGTGTAGAGTGGGATTAGTCAATTAATACCCTGTGGCAGGGTATTCCTTCTAATTGATTTTTCTACCTGCAGTGCTCGTATGGGAGCATTCCTTAAGAGTGTATATGTAAGATAGCTGTGGTTGCATCCTCTGATATGAATGTTGCCTGTGAAGTTGTGGGAACTTCTTAGCCACTGCAGGTATTCCATTAACTCATAAGAGTTTTGCCACTTGTTGACTGAAGAAACACAAATGTAAATCATCTAAATAGCTCTTCCAAAACTGAATAGTCACTGCTCATTTTATATAAGGGTCAAACTTGCCTTCTTAATGTCAAATTCTCTTCATTGGGCTTTAGTTTAAGAATGAGATTTGAAACACAAAAACCCACACAACCTTTTTTGACAAAGGAAAAGTCTTGTGATTCACTTTTTGTGCATGTTGTTACTAAATAAAATCAAAGAGCAAAGTTGTCTTATTGCTGTTTAAGGCAGCATTGCAGCTTTGATAGGATGGGCTGAGGTGTAGATACCTTGTTTGTCTTTTGGGAGGGTAGATGTTGACTGGTACAATCTTACCTTCATTTCCTTGGTGATGGTGTTGGTATATTTAAATTATATATGGAAATTTCTTAGTATTATCCTGTTCCTAGGTTTTTCTACCTGTTACATGTGCCTGTATCTCTGAAAGGGAGGTCCCTTTTGTGTATTGGAGACACTGCTGTTCTTGTGTGGTATTTGCAGTTGCTGAAACATCCTTGATTGTCTTCAGAAAAAATGTTTGCAAATGATCTTCAGCTCTTTAATAGAATTGTATAGTACTCTAATGGAATTCTGTTCACATGCTTCTTTCTTTCACTGAACAGTAATGAATTACTTGAGGAAAATATTTTTCTATTGTTTTGCTTTCAGTTTCATCTTTAAAATTTAATTATGTTGGTTTTGCACAGAATGGGAAGAAAGACCTGGAAACCAGATGGTGTCTTACATATCTCATGTTTAATTTTTTGTTTGGTTGTTTTTTTTAGTTGAAGGAGATGAAAAAGCTTGTGAACCCTCACAGGGTTTCAATGTTACTTGGTACTTAAGATACTCTGACTGCTACAATGAAGTCTTCAACTTCGGGGTAAGAATTCTGTGGAAAAACAGAGGTTATGATTTTTAGGGGTAAGCACATCTTGGGAGGAGGGGTTTAGAGATGTCTCTGTTGCATCCACGTTGTGATTTGGGCCTGAAAGACATTCTTCCATTAGGAGATAACAAATTTCTGGAATAGAATTGAAATGATTGAAGGCTTGCTGCAATTGCTCACTTTTTGGGGATTTTCGGTCAGGTGGAAATGTTTGTCAAAATTGTTTTAATCCCAGGAACCTAAGTGAATACATTGACTCTAAAATGAGTTTATGGTATTTGAAAATATTTACAGGAATACTTAATGACAGTGAATAGAAAAAATTGAATATTTACATGTTAAGTTTAAATTCTGTTCTTTGTGGATGTATATTTCAAGCATTAGCAATTTGTGCAAAATGTATAGTTTTTCTGTCAAATGTGGTAGAACATCATTGTGCTTTCTATGGTTAATATTTTTCCATGTTTACTTAAATGCCATTAATTATGGCAGTTTTAACTATTAATTTGACACAGGACTGAGTCTTCACTCTTTAAAATAATAATGCAGTTTGTTTCTGTAGACTTATTTTATTACTTAATTTATTTCTGAATTTATATTTTCTGCTGCACCTCCACTTTTTAATTCTTACTCAGAGCCTGTATTCCATAATTTTTATAGTCTTGTTTGGTTTTCCTGCCTTTGTTCTACTAAATTTGATTTAAGAGTGTGTGCAGAGTGAAACTATGGAGCTTTCCAGGTCTTTCAGCTATCTACTGAGATAAACTGTTTCAAATACTTGATGCTAACCTAAGTTCTACTCTGTTTGGCAGGATGAACAAGCAGATAACTATTTTGGGACTACAGCTGAAGAGCATCCCGGTTGGTCAGGATACTATGCCACTGCTTCTCTCCTCTTTCTTAACTGCTCTGAGCTCTTCAGGCCTCAGGTATGGGTAGAAACCTCAGAGCTTGCTCTGCTGTCTTATAAAATATATAGAGAAGGTGGTAATTTCTGTTAGATCTATTAGCAACCTACCTAAGTATCACTGTAGGTCAGGAGGTACTTTTTTATCTGTTTATGACAACCAAGCTGTGATGATTATTTCTTAATTTTCCTTTACTTCTGGCTTGCTGTTCAACATTTTGCTCATGGTAGTGAAAAAACCCCAACCAAATCACTGTAAAAGTGATGTAAAATTCAAAGCTTCTTTTAGTTTGTGGTTTTGTATTCTGAATTTATTCCATTTACAGCAGGCTACTGCAAATTGAGTAGAAGTGGCAGCAGAGTAAAGATCCCACTAAACTTGAATCAGTAAAGGACTGGCATTTATTACTTAAATAATGTTCACTTAAAATAGTGGAAATGAATGTTTAGAAATAAGTTACTTAAGCACTGGTAGCAGGTTAAAAATGAAAAATAGTAGTGCTAGAATATGTTAATAATTCAAGTGAAAGCAAGAAGACAATGCAAAATTAGCACAAGGAAGTAATGTGCAGACATCAGCTCTACACCAGTTGTAACATCAGGCTGATGATAATACCAGTATAATTTGCTGTCATTCTTTAATGGTGTACTTAAGAATTGAAAACAGATTATGGAGTGTTGAATCTGTGTTCAGCCATTCATCATTTAGACAAAAAAATATGGATAGAAAATACTGGGAAATGTCTCATAACTGTTGAACCTAGTTGTGAGTGTTGTGAATTGCTTTTAGTAGTTTGGGTTTTTTAATTGAGAAAAAAGACTAATGCCTAAATATGACTTTCAGTAATCTGCTTGCATGCCTGTAATTCCTTTGATGTGTGAAGATGGCTTGAAAGGTTTTTTAAAAAAAGAAGAAACTCTGTGATGCATGCTTTTTTATGTTTAATAATATGGGAAATGTCGGTTCTAGTTTTACTTGGTTTTGTGGTAGAGATTTTATGAGTTTAGCTGTGTAACATGAACTTTGGCATCCTAACTAAACATGTTTTTGAAAGTCTTGAAGGTTTTAAGTCTTCCTCATCCAATTCCTCTGAAAAGTGTACTGAATTTTTAACAATATATTCTAAAATACTAATTTCTGAAATTTCACAGAAATTTCTTTAGAAGAGAGAAGCTTTTTTCTTGTGGAATAACAGTTTCACTACATTTTGAGTCACCATGGTTCAGGAGAGTTGGCAAAATCTGCATCTCTATTAGGCACTCGCTTATCTAAGGATTTTCGTGTGCATAGATTAAGGCAGAAATCTCCAAAACCTCTATCTGTGTAGACTTTGTCTAGTAATGGGGATACCAAACTGATTCATATTTCAAAACCAAAATTAACTTCACTACTATCATGTCTGGTTTCTAAAAATAGATACCTGTTGCTTGAGGGGAGGAAAGGTAGCTCTCAAATTACAAAACATTAAATATTCAAGACTCCCTGCATAAATGGACAATTGCTTTATTTAGAAAAATGAATGCTTTCCAATACAGCTATTCAAAGAACAATGAAGTTTACTGGAAGCTGTTCTGGTAATGACATGTTAATATGTGAAATGCCTATAAAGTGTCTATAAATGCTTTACCTTTCTTTTATCTTGCAGATTTTCTATAAAGAATTTGTTCATCCAGAGCCTCTCTCTCCTGAGAAACAAGAGGTAATTTTAATTTCCTTCTAATGAGTGAGTGTAGTCATGGAAGAGGCAGTTTTGGCATATTGATTTATCCATTTTACTGTGTTTTGTTTTTTTTCCTTCCCCCTAAGGGCTTAAAAGAGAAGAAGGAGAGTGCAGGAAATCACACGATGGTGACAGATAAAACTGTATGTATACTGAATTTAAGTCTGGCTTGTAATTCATCAGCCTTACTTTGTTTTGGTTTGCTTTTTAAAATTTATATTTCTTTCTATAAGGAATTGCTGGAAGCATATTCTATGGTTTTTTGACACTGGGATTTTTTAGCTTGAAGCTAGATAGTGCTTTGTGGAAAAAAAGAAAACAGGGTAACTGCTTCTTCTATATGTGCAATACAGAACTGATACCATTCCAACTAATAGTATAATTAAAAAATAAATTTATTTTTCTATTGTAATTTGAAATAGTAATTGAAATTGCCTTCTTTAAATGATGACTTCTTTAAAATTATCTTTAAACAATGACTAATTCTTACAGAATACATTTAGTTTTGTCTTTAGTCAGTTTTTTTTAAACATTGTACTTAAAAAGTTGAGTGATTATTTTGATTTTCAAAGTACCTTAGTATTTTTATTATATATAATGTTCAAGACTTAACCAGGAACAATTTTCAAAATAGCTTTAATGTCCTGGATGCCAAGAAAGAAAATGTATTTTACTCCTTGTGTACTTACAGGACCATTTATTTTAAAGCTATAACATAAGTAGATGTGTGCAATTGTGAAGTGTAGAATCAATGCAGCAAGAAAACGTGGTATTTTAAAGGCAAAATTTGTGTATATAATTTTCTTCCAAGTTTACTGTGTTTCTAAGTTTTATGTTTAGTTATTATTAGCATAAACTCTTTTTTTTAATATATAATATTCTATTTGCTTTGGGTCTTGTAGTCAAGAGGTTTCTTAAAAGAAATGTATGCTCTTAATACTGCATCTCTCTTGGAGAGGCCATTACAAAAATCTTTGCTGCAGTTCTGCAGTAGTCATGGGACTGGCATACATGTAGATGGTCTTAATTTTAACTTTAATGCTCTTAGAAAATACTGTGGTTTCTGAGAAGTCTAGAGCTTCTTCAGTTGTGGAATTAACAGTTTTGTATGCTGGAACTCAAAGAGATCTCTAATTTGTTTTATGGTGTGAATATTTTTCTGGGCAAGGTTTCTCTGTTCACTGGCAGGATTTGAGCTTTGCAGGTAAGAGAGCTGTTGCAGGGACTGGAACATGGCTAGGAAATGGCTACTGTGGAAATCTTTTGCCTCTCAGGTACTTCTGTATTAGGCTGTAAAATTCAGCCTTTACCAGGGAGATGAGCTTTGTAGCTCTGCAGTTCCCAAGCAATTGGCTTCAGCAGGAATCTCAGTGGTGGTCCTAATGCTTCTGTAATGAAAAGGAGTGTGGTGCTTTCTTGAATTCTTTGTAGCTTTTGCAGTACCTTTGAGTACTTTTGCAGTAAGTAAGGGTTAAATTTGCAAAAAAAGTCCTGATCACCTCCCAGGTCTTTGAAGATTCTTCTGGATTCAAAAACCTAAATTTTAAGTGTTATGTCTAATAAATACATTTAAAATTTACATATCAGGTATTTATTAGCAAGTTTTAGGTCTTGGAAGAGACGAAATTTATATTTACCTGGAAGTCAACACCCATATATGGCTAGTCTACTTTCTTTTTTTTTGTCTTCTTGACTGTGCCCTGTTTATGTGGTGATGTTTTATTTTCAGGCATTGAATGCTGTTATCAAAACTTGGCGAGATGGGCCATATATATTTATTGTGCAAATTGCACTTATAACTGCAAAGGATTCTACTGCCAGACTTAAAAGAGCTGAGAGAACAACACCTTCCACATATCAGAACAAGCTCTTTACAAGTAAGATAGTTCTTTATACAGTACACTGAAAATGCAGCACTGTTTTTATGTATTCCCAGTCTAAGGTACTCTTAGTATATACCATATGGTTCAATTTCATAAGACACTTTTACTTCATGTAGGAAGAATATTACTACAGCTTATTTAAGAAAAGAGGTGTCTCATGTAAGAAAAGAGGCTTCTGTCTTGAAGATCCTAAGACTGTTTTGTTAGTTTACTGATAGAAATGAAGGAGAGTGATTCCCAGGCATTTCAATTTTGAGGCTTGGTGTTTTGTTTCAGGAATGTGCAGACCAATACTGTGATCTATACTAATAAGTCAAAACATAGAGTACAAAAATCATATTTATCAGTATTCTATTCTATTCTATTCTGCATTGATAACCTATTCAAACTTCAGTGAAGTTTAAAAATCCCCTTAAAAGGTGAACTTATATATGTTTCTGAATTTTTCCTATTATCCATGAATCTCCAGCAAAAATTACTTTTAAGTACTGCCATGAGTTACTTGGCAATGGGGTGTGTAATTTTAACTGCATGCTTTTGGCTGAGTATGTTATGGGTCTTAGCTGTCTTTATTAAAGTGCAAATTAGATTTAAAGGCTGTGTGAAGATGTAGAATTTCTTTACACTTAAATGCAAGTCAATTAAGTCCTGGCTTTTGCTTATTGGATTGTCTTTTGACAGTGACAGTAGAACTGAAGGGGCCATATGAGTATCTTTCACTTGCAGACTACCCTCTGATGATTGTAAGTAAACCAACTTTTCTTTGATCTGTTAAATTATCAGTTGATTTGAATGTCAATTAAATACTCTGCTGTAATACTTCAGGAAACAGAGCCCGTGTCTCAGGAGAAAAAGTTACTTAGCTGAAGAAGTTTTTGGTTTGATGGGCTGTTTTTGTTTGATTGAGTAGTTTGTTTTGTTTTGTTTTGTTTGTTTTTTTTTTGTACTGAGTACAGGGTAGGGAAAACAGATTTCAGTTCCTTGTATGTGCTGCCAATGTTGTCTTTCTTTGGATTATCTGAATTAACAGTTGTTAATTTGTAGTTCCTGAAGTTATCAGTATTATTAGCTCTAAACTGGGAAGTTTTACTGGTGCTGTTATTCTCCTTAGCTTATATCTTAGAAAAACTGCTATTCTATGCTTTTGTTTGCAGCTACTCTTTTCATTTGTCAGTGATTTCTTTGTTCTTTTACAGCTTAATCTTGCTTCCTCCACCATACACCCCATGAGGAAGTCTTTAATACTTGCCTAGCAGTGAAAGCATAAGTGAGCTACAAAGAGCTAATCCCCTTTTTATTCAAAGGAGTTATTGACTTGGTTTCTAGTTTCTTCTGTTGAGAAGGCTGAACAATAAAGGAACTTAAAATGTTTAAGTAGTGAAGACAGACTTTAGCTGGGGATCAATAACAAGTAAGGTCTCTAGACTGACAGTATTGGCAAGAGCAGCCTGTCAGTAGTGGAGCCTGGCAGCATTTCTGAAACACACATTCCTGCAGAAGCAAAAAGCCTCCAGCAGCTCTCTTGAAATGTAATTCACCAGTGTGAATATCCCATGTGACAGGACCAGAAAAGAATCTGTATCTCTAAATGTTTTCTCAATGGAGCACCTGCATGTGAACTATCTCGACTAGGTTCTTATCATTTGAACTGCATGGATTGGTCAGTGTGAAAATGTGTAAGGATCAGTGAGCTACTCTCTTAAGGAAGGTGTTGTCAGTTTGTGAAGGTTTTGACATATTGTGCAGCTAATATCAGTGTTCTCTTGGTTTAAAAAAAAATAAAATACTCCTTCTGAAAGATGAGACTGCTTATTTATTAAGCACTGTCTTATGCTTTGGCTAGCTACTTCCTGCTACTCACTTAATGTCTTACTCTCTCCCAATTCTTATTCTTAAAATTAGTATCCTTTTGAAGATTTTAACTTGCTTTGCATGATTAGAAAATTCACCATTGAGTAACATTTTCAAGCTTATTGTTTGCTGTATGAGACATACCATGAAAAGTTTTTTGTGAAGCAAGTAATACTGAACCGAACAAAAATCAGAAAGCATTAATATTTAAATAAATATCTGGATTTCTTTCTCAGCTGCAGGTTTTTTTCTGCCCTAAAACTGTGAAAAATTGAGTGCTGGAAATCAGCTTTTGAGAAAAGTTGTCAAATTTTTTGAACAAAGGGCATCCAAGCAGTAGTAGCTTATCTCTGTTCTGTGGAATGGTGTCTAAAGGTGGCCTGTGAGTTTATTTGCAGAGTACTGTAAATGTATGATGAAGTTATTAATAGAACAATTCATGAGTGTAACTAGAGTTTGTAGTACTTGACGATTTGCTTGGATTCTTAACTTTTTGGAATCTAGTAGCATGTATCTTAGAAAAAATTCACCTGTGACTAAATTGGCAGACTATTCTTCAAGGGAGAAATTGTGTCGAAATTCAGTTATTTTCATTCCCCTTGTTGGTAGTGAGAAATTAGACTCACTGTTAGAGTCCAGAGAAGACAAATGAAACAGTGCTTGTCTATTTTCAAACTTCCCAAGTTGCTATACTAGGGGAGAAAATAGAGCTGTCTTACAGCTGTGGAACGGAAACAAGGAAATTATTTTTCTGGTTCTAAAGTTCTTTTTTCTTTCTTCTTTTTGTGTAATAGTTTTTCATGGTGATGTGTATTGTGTACGTATTCTTTGGGGTTCTGTGGCTTGCGTGGTCAGCCTGTTACTGGCGGGATCTCCTGAGGATCCAGTTCTGGATTGGTGCTGTTATCTTCCTGGGAATGCTCGAGAAAGCGGTTTTCTATGCTGAGTTCCAGAACATCCGCTACACGGGCGAATCCGGTAGGTGGCAGTTACAGGATAATTGAGGGGGCATAGCACTAATGGTTTATGCTAAATTGGGGTGGCAGATACATGTTAACTGCATGATTACTTGAGGATTGTTTCAAAACAAAGAACAGGGGGCTAGAGTTCCTGTATTTTTAAATGTAAACATTATGCTCTGTGTTCTTCTGACCAAAATACTGTTGCTTTCTCTGACTTCTGAGAGTGGTGTCTTAAGCTATATACAATGCTACATTCTGTACTGCTATGCTTTAGTGCTGGTTTTAAGTATGAAATAGGACTTGCTCAGTGTGGCTTGTAATTAATTTCTTACAATTGGTATTGGCCTTGGAAAGATACTTTAAAACTCCTTGTTCAACTTGATAGCACTGTAGGTAACTCTTGGTATTCAACCCACAGCCTCATAATCCAGTTTAAGAGATTTCCCTTTATGTAAAACTCTTCTACTCTAATTTTGAGTTTCAGGCTGGATGCATACAAATGAAACTCTGCAGGTCAAATGTCATTATGACTTTACTAATTGGCCATACCCATGGTGCAGAAGGTTTTATTGATTGACTTGTTTGGGAGAGTATCTAGGCCGGATGTAAAATTTTTCTGTAGCTTATTTTTTATGCCAAATGACCTGTGTTTTCTGAAAGCTAACTCCAGATGTAGATAATAAAAAGATGATGCACTTTATCTTTAGCCTACTTTCTATGTCTGCTCTCATACTATAATTGCAGACAGTAGTTAATAAAACAGATATTATATTTTAATGAACTAACTTCCTCCTCTTTGCTTTTGGTAGTTCAAGGAGCAGTAATACTTGCAGAACTTCTTTCTGCTGTGAAGCGCTCATTGGCTCGAACTCTGGTCATCATAGTCAGCCTGGGATATGGGATAGTCAAGTGAGTAATTCTGCTACGGGTTTGTTGCATTTAAAGGGCTTTTACTATTGCTTTTTAAGAATTTAGGGCAGTATTCATCTCCCTGTACTTTGCATTTTTAAAAGGTAAGTGCTTTACTTAGGTGCTCTGAAGACCTAGACTTCTTCACTAGTAAACAAAGACAGTTCCATACTGTGATTACTCTTCTTTCCATCTACTTCTGTGTGCTCCTGTAGGGGAGGGTTTCTGAGTCATTGTTGAGATGCTCCACTGACTGAAATGGGAGCTTTATGGGCCTGTCTTCTGTGTGAGGCAGAGCTTTTATAAATGGAGTGCGTCAGGAATTAGTGATAGGTGAGGGGATCTACTTCAGTAAGATTGTGACTCATTTGTCTGTCCACAGCTGTATTCAACAGTAAAAACACATGCTAGGTGACAGTGGGAATTTTAGTCAAGTGTGGGTTTGCTGGGGGAACTGGTGAAGAAGTGGGATGAGACTTAGTGAAATGGTCATAAAAAGCTAGACAGGTTAACTCAGAAACAGGACTGTTTCCAGTCTCTCCCTTAGTCACATCATACCATACATAAGTCAGAATTAATATATAAAGTTTCAAGCACCAAAATAATACTTTTGGATCTAGATATGGCTTGTTATAAGGACCGAATATGCTTCATACCTTATGTTTAGATTCAAGTTGACATGACTTCATTTTTTGTCCCCCGCTTAATCTGAATTTCACTTTGTTTCCTACAGGCCTCGCCTTGGAGTGACTCTTCACAAAGTAGTTATGGCTGGAGCCCTTTATCTGTTATTTTCTGGCATGGAAGGTGTTCTTAGAGTCACAGGGGTCAGTAATAACTGCTTGAATTTTCCCATATGCCACAGGCACTATTGGCTGTATGTACTTGTGTGAACAGCTGCTTTCCCTCCCCCTCCCCAGCAACAACCACCAACCCAAATTCCCACTGCTCTGGTTTTGGAGGCTGTGCCTGGGGAAGTATGTGTGAGTGGTGCTGCTACTGTATTTGTTGAATGCATCTTGGGATGTAGATTTCTGTTATTCTGTTTTGGGGATATTTAACCTGTTGTATATTTGATACTTTTTCCAGTTTTTCTATGACACTGTGGCTCTGATAGCAAACTTGGCCCTGTCCATGATTGATGCCTGTATTATTTTGTGGATATCCTTTTAAAAACTGCAGAATGCTATGACCTTATCATAACTTATTATTTCTGTCTTCCGCTTAAATGGAATAAAGGGTGTTTTTCTTGTTTCTGTTAGGACTTTGATAAGTTTATGATGTACACACAAAGGCAAGTTTTGCCTTTTTAGTCAAACTCATAGTTGCCAGTGGAGCTTGCAGTTCATCCATGGATAGTGTAAAAGATTTAATTACTACATCTCTAACAATCTCTGGTTGCTAGTTTTCTGGTAAGAGGTGGACAGAGCAATTAATCACAGCAACTGCCTCAGTAGAGACTCCTTTTAACAGTGCTAGATTGACTTAATCTGGAAAACTGCTTCTTGTCTTGCTGGTGGAGAGCTGAGAACTGACAATGTGGTATTGTCAGTTCCTCTCTGTGCATTGGACTAAATTCTTGGTTCAAGCCCTCTGTTTCTGTAGTAAAACTTGGAAGTGTTGTGGTGGCGTATTTGTGGTGTCTCATAAAACAGCCTGACTCTCCTCCCTTCTCTACTTTGTTTTCTTTTCAGTTTGTTCTTATTGGCTCTCTCTTTGTCTCCAGGCCCAGAATGATCTTGCCTCCTTGGCTTTTATTCCCCTGGCTTTCCTAGATACTGCCCTGTGCTGGTGGATATCCTTCACTGTTTTGCTTGATGGGGTGTGTTTTCTTTTGAATTTTGGTTTTTTTTGAGTCTTTATTTGGCTGAACTTTTTTTAAAAGTAAGATCCAAGTATATATATTTTTTCTACTTGTGGCAAAGGTTGTAGAAGTTCTGCAATTGAGTGTCCCGGTAAGCTTCTGCTGCCTACTACTTACCTGGTTTTTGTTGAACTGGATGTGTCTGTGTAAAGCTGTTCCAGAATATAATCTGTCTGTTACCAGAATCTCATTATTGAGTATGGAAATAATTTGTTCTAGTCTAGCATGTCATGGCACCAGAGCAGTAGCCTTTGAAGAAATGACTCAGTTTATGTTTTGGGGAAGAAGGTTGCTTAGCAACATCTAACATAGAATTCTGTAAAATTCAAACTAGTCTTGAAGTAAGGGACAAAATGAGGCAGAGTTTATTTTTTGGTGTCTTGACATATGCATTTCAAGCAACCATAATCTTGTGTGACTTTAGCAACTGACATCAAATGCTGAACTTGTCTATAGCAAAATCCCTGTAAAGTGTCCTTAGTGAAAGTGGGTCACAAAAGCTCTATATAAAATGAGACTAGCTTGCTGCCCAGCTGTGACAGCCACAGTTCTCCCCTATCACAATATCTCTCCTAAGCACTTGTTTTGTCACTGTGGAAATAAAAGAAAATGTGCACATGCATTAAACTAATTTCTAGTTCAAGTTTCACTTTTCACTTAGGAAAAGCACAGATGACTTTCTTGAGGGAATGGGCCATAGTCCAAAATACATGTTTGGATAGCATCTTTATATGACAAGAGTTATAGGTGTAGATGACTAAACAACATGAAAAGGACAGATTTTGCTCTCTGGTACCTTTGTCATAGGATCAATCTTTTCTTCTACTGAGAATGGTCTAATTTTTTGGAGGGCTAAGTGTGTAATTGAGAGAGCTGTTAATCATAAGGTCTGTGTCCTCCTAAGTCTGTGCAACCAGCTTGTCTCTTCAGAGACTTTTCCTTGACTTTCCATACATATTCATCAGCTTGACTCAAACAATGAAGCTGCTAAAACTTCGAAGGAATGTTGTGAAACTGTCTTTGTATCGGCACTTCACCAACACACTCATCTTGGCGGTAGCAGGTAAGCAAAATATTATTCCAGTTAAATAAAACCACTTTTCATACAGGGCTTTGGTCACTAGAGTAAATTTACAAGTTTGGTGACCTTTGTGTAAGTACAATCAAAATTTTTGGTATTTTTATTATAACGCTTGACTTATTTCTAACAGTATTTGCCAAGTTTCATGTTGATACATCAGAGACAGAGGATTATTGATTTTTAGTCCTGACGTTAACAATATCGGCAGTTCTCTGCAGCTCCTCTAACAGAGCACTTTAGTTCCACTTTGAGCTGCCAGGGGGAAAAGTTTATTATGCTGTTAACTTCACAGGGATACTTTTTCCAAAATCACAGTATCACTGTATGCTATGGGATTTTTAAGATGTCTGAAGATCAGAGTGATTCTTGAAAAAAATGTATTTTTAGTTTTGTAACATAATGCCATCTCTATTCTGGAAGAATACAGATTGAGTTCCTTTTTCCATTTATAGTAGTGATAAACTGAACTTCAAGAATAAATCTGTTGGTGCTTCCAGATACTTCTGCTATCAATACAATGAGCTGAAAACTTCTAAAGACTGTGTTTTTTGACCTAAACAAATAAACAAAAAAGTGCATTCCTTTTGAACGACAGCTCTGATGAAGTTTCTTTCAGCACCTGGTTCTTAATCATCTTAAAATACTTTAGTGGAGGGGAGTTTCTTCTAAAACTGTGGTAAGAGCATAGTTTGAGTGTTGGAACTGTTGTGGGTCAAGATCTGGATGCTTAAGGCATTCAAGCAAATTAGATTATTTTCAAGGTTACTTCAAGGTCAGCTTTATTTGTCAAGTGATAATGAAACCATGGTTTGAATGCTAGATAAGCGATATAAGAATAATAAATAGGAATTAGGAGTTGGCTAAATACTTTGTATTTGATTTATGTCTTGTGTGTGGAGAAAAATGGGTAAAATATACTGGTCTGTACCTAAATTTCTGTCTAAGGTTAGTGCAATAGAGCTGTCTCTTGTTTTCCAAAGCTATTGAATTTAATTTGAAGACTTCAGTATTCAGGTCTTTGATCTTTGTTTGGGAAACACGATCCTGTTAGTGGGGTATTTGAATTGGCATTTTCTGTAGTAATGAGCAGCTTGTTTGTTTGAATATTACAGCATCTATTGTATTCATCATCTGGACAACCATGAAGTTCAGGCTGGTGGACTGTCAGTCGGTGAGTTTATATTAAATGCTTTCTCCAGTTGCTGCCTCTTGATAAGTTTATATTTGGCAGTGAGATTGTCACAAAGCAACACATGCTAAAATTGTCAGTGCTGTGGTAACAAACCTCTTTGACAAATGCCTATTGTTCAGCCTTGGAAAGTGATGAGGACATGAACTTTCTTGCTTCACAACATATTTCATTTCTGCTGCTGGTTTCTTGACAGGACTGGCAAGAGCTATGGGTGGATGATGCCATCTGGCGTTTATTGTTTTCAATGATCCTTTTTGTCATCATGATTCTGTGGAGACCATCTGCTAACAACCAAAGGTTCAACTTTTTTTACCTCTTCCTAAAAATAGTTGGTTTTAGGAATGCTTGTTTTTTCAAAAAGTACTGGTGGGTGGTTTTTAGTTGCTGTACACTGATGAATAAGCAGTGTGTATGGGGAGAAGTAAACCTAGAGAAGTTACATATATAAAATCTAGTCTGTTCCTGGTGCTCAACTTACTTAAAAAGAAGTGACTTAAATTTTGATTATGTAGTTTAAAGTCTTAAAAACAGCGAACTAGACAGAATAATCAAGCCATGTCCATGTTGGGATAATGGATCTCTTGGGAGACAAGAGATAGAATTCTAAGATGGCTTTCATTCTTTCACTTCTATAGGTTTGCTTTCTCACCACTGTCAGAAGAGGAGGATGATGATGAGCAGAAAGAGCCAATGTTAAAGGAAAGCTTTGGTAAGAGAAGGAAATTTTCCCACTCAATTTCAGTGTTGAAAACAGTTCTCTAGAGGAAGCTGTCTTGCTCTGTTAAAAATTTTATTGCTGCAGGAAAAATCAGAGTCAATTGCCGTTGATACACAGAGTTCTAGAGGAAACACTGGCTTTATGTTTAGTATTTGCATTGCCTGTTTAATTTTGTGGTTTTCCTTTGACACTGAAAACACTGCTACTGCTGTGGTTGCTTTGCCATGTCCAGTGGACTTTGATTAAATATGTCACATCTTAGGTTTTAATCCAGTTGTGATGACATGGATCTCTTAGATACTGTTGGTAGGTAGTAGTTCAGTGTGCAGGTCTTTTAAAATCCCATTTAAGAATTTCCATATATTATCTGGTCTCTGAACTCTGAAATCTTCTTCCTTTTCTACATTAGGGCTTAGCATAGGAATGTCCAGTGTAAACGTAGGGGGGAATATGTTTATTCGTGAAATTGTCTATTGTAACACCTCTCTTTATAAGCTGTGTAAAAGGTAGGGCTACATGCCTACTGCTGTCTGTCCACAAATGAGTTATGCTGGGTTATGTCAGTGCTGTTTGGCTTGTTTAGGAGCTGAGGAGAATTGTGTAGTCCATTAGGTGCATTTGGCAAACCAGCGCTATCTGGCTGTCTGCTGGGCCAGGAGATGCACGTTGCTTCTCAGCTTTTAAGGCAGCCAAGTGGCTGGTGAGCTGTCAGTAGGTAAAATACACTTTGGGAGTTGCCTGTGTCTCAGAATGGTTGAGGCTGGAAGGGACCTCTGGAGGTCATCCTGTCCAAGCCCCCTGCTCAGGCAGGGTCACCTAGAATGCATTGCCCTGGACCGTGTCCAGATGGCTTTTGAATATCTTCTAGGATGGAGATTGCACAGCCTCTCTGGGAGCTATGTCTGGGTTCTATGCTGCTGAGGTCTGGCTTAAATAGAAGGACTAGAAATTTATATTTCCTAGGTAAAATTTTAAAATTCAGGAAAAACTACATACTCCATCTGCCAGGAAAAAATACTGCAAGCCTTTAAAAGGGGAAGAGTTTAAATCGTTAGGTGATCTGTCCTGAAATGTCCTGAAGGAACACTCAACACTTTCACTTACAGTCTATGAACAATTATCATTCAGTTACCCCAATCTTTTTTCTTCTTGTGGCTTCAGAGGGAATGAAAATGAGAAGTACAAAGCAAGAACCAAACGGGAATGTAAAAGCAAACAAAGTTGTGAGTATGACCTCTGTACTTGGAAGAATATAGATTCCTCTCTTGTTTATTTACTGCCATTAGGAGCACACAAATATGCCAACTTTTGAGCCAATAAATGGGAACTTTTTGTTTTGCTTCAGAATGTGAGTGAGTCAAAGTATCATAAGTTAACACAGTACTGCTGAAAAGAAAGTAAATACAGTAGGAACTTAAGAATTCAGTCTGTTCTTTAAGAATGTTCTTTAAGAATACAGTTCAGTGTAGTGTAATACAGTATAATACAGTAGTGATTGTTATCACTATTACAATAGTTATGATCTGTTATCACTGTTACAATAATGATAGTGATTAAAACATTACTTTAACAAGTTTGTCAATTTGATAGGGAGGCTGAGCCATATTTTAAATAAATTGCCCTGTTTTTGAGATTTGTGTTTCATTACATGAATGAGGTGATGTGTATATTTTTATGTACCTTCCTAAATAGTTTGGGGGAACATGCATTTTTCCTGTGTGGCTTATAAGCAAGATACTTGCACATTCGTCTAGGAGGCCTAAAATATATCATGTAATCTTTTCATAGAATTCATGCATAAATTTAAAAGTTGAAAGAACCTTTAGGAATTTGTTATAATAGCAATCATATTTTTGTCATTAGCATTGTTTTTCTCAGGGGTTGGGTGCAGCTGTATACTGCTTACCTGAGGATAGATAAGATGAAAATCAAACTTTTCTATTTTGCGAGGGGGTGATGGTAAGAACTGTTACAGAGCTCACAGCAGGTGGGTGGGGTTTTTCTTTACTTTTTTTTTCCTTATTTTCTCTTAATTCAGGAAACAAATTGAAGGAGTTTTTTTGTGTTTGTTTGTTTATTTTTAAGTTTTTAACTGACATTACAAATATATTGGTTTTTGTCAGGTAGGTTGAGAAGAAGAAGGTTTGCATATGACAGCATTGTGGGAAAACTGACTTTTGTTTTCTGTTTAATTTCTGTACTTGTAGCAAGAGGATGACCTGAAGTGGGTAGAAGAGAACGTTCCTTCATCAGTGACAGATGTGTGAGTATTTTTATAATCACAATAAAGGCAGGTTCTCTTTCTACAGGAATACATTAGAGTGCCTTATCTCATGTATGCTGCACTTCCATGGGCAGAGACTGGTTCAGCCTGGCACTGGCCTCTGATCCCTTGTATGCAGTCTGCTGGGTTTGCACACAGGCTGACTTAAGGAACAGTCTTTTGGAATGTGAAACCGTAGACTGGACTGCATTTTATTAAAGTTAAAACAATATACATAAATCCAGAAAACAAAGAAGAAACAAACCCCTTTCTAGTGCTCTGAAAAGAACTTTGAGTATCTTGCTGAATGTAAACCATGGAATAATATAATCCAGTTTTCAGCTTTATCTGGAACATCAGATGTCATTTTTCTGTTTGTGGTAATATAATCAGCTATGTATACTGTCTGTATCTCTTCTGCTTTTAATGACTTCTACATGCTAGAAGAGTCAGTGCCTCTGTCTATATTTTTCATAACAAAACTGAAGTTCATAGATATGTGTGTTCACAAATTTGAACAAGTAATTTTGGCAGAGGATCTGGATTGAAGTATGAAACTTTGCCTGAACTTAGGTAAAGACAAGAAATTAGGTGAAGTTTTAAGAGACAAAAATTGCATTTTCTCAATTGAATTTGATTTTCCCAGTTCTAGTACTTATGTTTTTTTAAGACTGACAGGATTCCTTAGGAAAAAAAGAACTAGACTGCTATAAACTAGGAAAGGGCACTTTGAGGTAATCTGCTGTGGTTTTTTCTGTTTCTGAGAGTGTGATCAGGGTTGTGAAAGGGCCAAGATCCCAATAGATGGGAGATCTGTTTAGCTGGCAAGGCTGAAGTACCAGTAGAACTTGTTTGACTTCTGGGACATGTTTTTACAACACGGTCCCATATTATAAATGTCTTCAGTGCAGTTCAGTAATGTTCCTGTATGAGTGAAGCAGCTTATTTCTTGGCAACTTGGAAATTGTTCATTTAGTAATAAGATGCAAAATAGAATTTTAAAACTGTGAAGGTCATTGAGGATACTCCTTGGGTGGTTCTTTTTTTGTGTGTCTTTCTCTAATTTCTGTTAAATTGAAACTTCTGTCTTCATTGTTTCTTTTCTGTGCCCTAAAAAGCAATGGAAGGTTGAAAATGGTTGTCAGTATGTTCTTAGTATATGCTCTAATTATTTTAACATTTTTCCCCCCCCTGCAGTGCTCTTCCAGCTCTTCTGGATTCAGATGAGGTTAGTAAGGAAATCTTCGGTTCAAATTAGTCTTCTGACATGCCAGAGGAGTCATGAGTCAGCTGATAAGGTCTTGCCTTATTAGAACTGGACTCTGCTCATGTCATTGCAACAGTAGAATACTACAAGAGGGGAAGGGTAGTGGGAACAACCATGATACAGCTTCTTAGAATACAAATGTATTCTAAAATAAGTGTTGTATCTGCTGTGTAAGTTTGACTCCTGACTTAAAATGCATACAAGTGTTGTTTGTTGTGAATGTGCACATTCTGAATAATATAAATCTACTGGGGAAAATGACAAGATTGGGTATTTTACTTTCCAGGAAAGAATGATTACCCACTTCGAAAGGTCCAAAATGGAATGAAGGAAGTGCTCTTGGAAGTGGAGACACCTCTTTTAAAGTTGCTTGGTGGAGCAAGTGCATCCTGCTGATTTGTGTCTTGATCTCAGCCTTGAAAGTTTGATGCTTTAATGTCATGGAGGGTGTCTTGCTGTGGAGGAAGTTCACAAGGACATTATAAACCTTTTGGAAATTTGAATTTAAAGTTGCTGCAAGTTTGGATTTTTAAGCAATTGACATGTGTACTATTCCAGCACCTTCTGTAACTTTTCAAATATTTAATCTGTGAAACTAAAATTCCTAATGTCTGCTTGAGGAGTTTATATTTCAATGTTACAATTGACACTTAGAGGTGAACTGCCTGTACCTTTGTGGGGGGAGGGTGGGGACAGATAGAAATAAGCACTGAAGAAACAACAGACCCATTTTCTGGTAGATAACAACAGCTGTTGTATGTCATGTGTCCAATATGCATGAGAGAGTTTTAGGGAGAGGCTCCTGTCGATGAAGAAAATTAAGATGCCAGAAAGGAAATATTTAGAAAAGTTACAGTGATATGAGTTTTTAACAAAATCAAGTGCAATTTTATTCATAACACTGTGTATGAAAGATTTTCTATTATAAACGCCATTGACCTGTAGGTACCAGCTGCCTAGAGCTAACACTCGCTGTTGTGGCACATCTCATTGCCGGCAATGTGGTGGATGCCTGGAAAAACAATTTGCCCCTACCTTTCATGTGTTGCATGAGTTAATTTAAAATATTACCCCAACAAATAAAACAACAAAAGCAAACATCACCAGAACCACTCCTGCAGTGCTCCACAGGTGCTTGACTGCACACGTTAAGCAGATATTAACTGGATGCTTCAGCAGAGCTCTTCTCCTTTTGTGTATACCATCTCCCACCAAGAAGTTGGCACTCCTCTATGAGAAGATGGCATTGCTTTCTAGAGGTGTGAGCACTGCCTGCCTTACTTGAAAAAGGATTTATGGGGAGTCCACAGTACTGGGATACTTCTGTTCCCAGTGTCTGTTTGAAATTGCTTCCCATGTAAGTGGTTTGAAGCTGGGCTTTCCTGTCCCTACTGGTCTCTGTGGCCAAGAGATACTCTGAGATCACTGTGTTTCAGTCAAAGTTGCAGGTTTCTATTCTGTATAATTGCATTTTATTTCTCCTTTTGAAATGAAAAAAGAGCTTTTGGACAATGTTCTGGTTTTTGCTTGGCTGCAACAGCTGAAGTTGCAATAACTTCCTCATGGAAACCTGTCCTGGACTGTATGACAAAAGCTCTAATTTGGGTTTATAACCTTTAAAACTGATGATTAGGAGGCAAGCAGCAGCTGGATACTAGGTGGCAGACGTGGCTGCTGCTGGAACAGCATAGAGCATCAGCTTTTCGGGTTCTTCTCATAGCTATGTCAGCAGAAGTGAACATGTGCCTGTACTTCATTCATTCCACTGTAAGGTCTGGTAGCTTAGCTGTAGCTCCTCTTTATCAGCAATTCAAGCTGAAAAATGGCACTTTACAGTACAGTAGCTGAGACACAAGGACATAGCATCTTCTGCTAACTGTGTTGGGGGAGGGCAGATGGGTAGAGATAAAAAAGCTGTGCCTGTGGCATCTCACTGCTTCTGCAAGAGTTGCTGGAGCTCTTCTGCCATCCTTGTCAGGCCACAGATAGAATCTTTAATTAGAAAACAATTCTAATTTGCTATGCTTAATTGATATAGATTAAAAAAAAATATTATCTCCATGTCCTTTTGGGGAGAGGAAGTTTTGTGAAATAAAGCTACACAAAGCTTGCTATTTATTTTTTTTTTGTTTTGTTTTGATTTTTAAAGGAATTCTATTGTTTTGGGTTGTTTGGGTTTTTTGAAACAAATAGGTTAAAATGTTCTCTACTGGAAGCACAAAAGTTTGTATGAACTATTTAATAAAGGCTAGGCAAAGAGTAGAAAGGCTCACATTGTGTCCTTCCAGTTTCTTACTCCCTCTTCTCTCATATGAAGTGTTACCACCTTCACAGAGCTGCCTGATTTTAGCTCTTTAGTCCATGGTATATATAATCCAGTTTTTCCAACAGTTCTTTTTAAGATTGAAAATGAAGTCTGTCATTTGAAAAGCTTATGGAGACAGGAAAAATCATAAATTTCTGAAAAAAAAAAGTAAAGGAACCAGCCAGTTTCCCTAATTGTATGAGTAGTTTAATTAATAATTTAAAAGCTGAAATAAACATAGTAGCAGTGTGGTGCTTCCAGCCTCTACCACTTCTAACCTTCCTTTCTTGTACTCACTTCAGCAGTATCTACAGTTGTCCTGAATTCCCAGGGAGCTTGTTGATCCCTTAGTTAGCAATATTTAGTTTTTTCACTTGTTTAGCAGAGTTTCCTTTTTGTTGGAAAGTACCATCTGCTTCCTAGCCTTCAGCAAGCGTGTGTTGGGACTTGTCTGCAGTCTTTGGGAGAAGCTGTGTGAGCCCAGCTCCCACAGAGCTGTGTGGGCTATGGCGCTGTCATTGCAGGAGAGATGGTAGTGGAGGAGATGTGTGTGAGGAGCAAGGGGGGTGTTTGCAGGTTGCAGCAAGGTGGCTTCGCCCTCAGTAGCATGTTTGTTCAGGTATGTTGGTTCTACTGAGGCATCTTTGCCTCTTCTGACACCTGATCCTAAAGACATACTGGCTCCATGACTCAGGAAAGCTTCAGCAAGCTAGCTTGCTTGAATGCTTGAAACCAGGAACCCTGCAGATTGTTACCTCTAATTATGTAGTCGGGGAAAACAATTCAAACTTATACCCCTTCTTTAAAAAAAAACCCATGCCAACTGTTCTGAAGACTTGGTGAGCTAGAGGGAGAAAAGATCCACTTTCAGGTCTGGGATCTGCAGGAGTTCTTCAAGAAGCCCTTTGTTCTACTTGCAGAAGAAGTAAATGTCTGACAGGAATATTTTAGAGTTCTTGTGCCTGAATGTATGTATGGATTTGTTTATTTGTGAGAAGTAGCTGTTGGTATTGTAGCATATATCTGCATATTGTACAGAAAACTGGAAACAAACTGAAGAAAATGGTGTTGACCAGCTTTTTATTAGGGTGACAAGATGTCCCTGTTAGGAACTCCAAAGGAGGGACTGAGTAAGAGATCACATGCCCTGGTAAAGAAATGCAAGAGGCTTGATAGGTACAGAGTGAGTCAGGATCATAAGACCTAGGGAAGGTTATGTTTATCTTACTCTGCAGCTGTAGGGGTATGTGAGTTTGTGGGCTTTATTTATCTTCATGTTCGCTTTATATGGCATTTTATGTTGTATGCTATGTCTTAAACTCTGAAGAGGGTAATGCTTCACAAATCATTTGCTCTCTGGACTACAACCATGTGAAGTCATTATTACCCATTGTTACTGAAACATTTCTTTTCACTAAATCAGTGCCATGCCCCTTTTCCTTTTGTAGGGATCCTTGGTTAAAAAGACTAGCTATGTGCCTGAGCCATAATGCCTTTGGTAATTCACAGTTTTGCTATCTGTGAAGGGGAAGCTGACTTCACAGTTTTGTGCTTTAGCACAAAATGTTCATTCCTGAGCAGGAAAGAAGTTGGATGCAAGAATACCATGCTTGTTCTTCCATTCCTGTGCTTTGATCTTCCAGCACAGAGCATCCTCAGTCCCTGTTTTTTCAAAGTGGTCTCTGTTGGTAAAAATGCTTGAAGAATTTTGTACCATGTGCTTTTTGAGTTTTGTTTAGTTAGTTTCTAGGTCAGGGATTGTGAATGTTGCACCACCATGACAAACATAAATGCAACCGTGGCTGATTCTGGAAGGGACAAACTAACAAGAAAGTTGTCCTGGAGATTGAAATTCACTGGCCAAATTCATAGGATAAGCTCATTAAAGTAAAACTTATGTCCTCAGAAAGTATACATTTGCTTGCAAGATACGGCTCGCTGTTCGCATCTGGTGGTCGCAGGTTATGCAGATCAACTTTGGCGTTGCATCCCGGGTGCCTTTCCTGCTTTCTCTGTTTTATGGTAGCCAATGGCAACCGGACACCTCCTGTAGCGACGTTTTGGGAAGACGAGTTTCCTACAGCCTGTCCCCTTTCCGGGGTGTATGAAGATGCTCCAGGGTTATGTCAGGGTCCCCTCGGTGCCGGGCCGACCCACCTTTCCCATCGCTCCCGAATCCCGGGCCGAGCTGTTTGATGCCAGCGCGGAGCCCCGTTTGTGGGGGTGGGACAGGATTCCCGGTGGAACGCGGCCGGACAGTGCCAGAGCCTTAGGGAAGTCCGCGGGGCGGTGC